>NC_048589.1:35940481-36007981 GCF_013265735.2 Oncorhynchus mykiss
TGGTGGCAGCAGTTGTAGTAGTAGTAGTTGTAGTAGTGGTGGCAGCAGTAGTAGTAGTAGTAGTAGTAGTTGTAGTAGTGGTGGCAGCAGTATAAGTGGTAGTAGTAGTAGTGGTGGCATCAGTAGTAGTAGTAGTAGTTGTAGTAGTGGTGGCAGCAGTAGTAGTAGTAGTGTTAGTTGTAGTAGTGGTGGCAGCAGTAGTAGTAGTAGTAGTTGTAGTAGTGGTGGCAGCAGTATAAGTGGTAGTAGTAGTAGTGGTGGCAGCAGTAGTAGTAGTAGTAGTTGTAGTAGTGGTGGCAGCAGTAGAAGTAGTAGTACTGGTGGCTGCAGTAGTGGTAGTGGTGGTATAAGTAGTAGTAGGATCAGTAATAGTCACAGTAGTGGTAGGTGTAGTAGTAGTAGTATTGGCAGTAGTAGTAGGATCAGTAGTAGCCGTGGTAGTAGTGGTGGTGGTAGTAGTAGTAGTAGTAGTAGTGGTGGCAGCAGTAGTAGTAGTAGTAGTAGTTGTAGTTGTGGTCGCAGCAATATAAGTGGTAGTAGTAGTAGTGGTGGCAGCAGTAGAAGTAGTAGTACTGGTGGCTACAGTAGTGGTAGTGGTGGTAGAAGTAGTAGTAGGATCAGTAATAGTCACAGTAGTGGTAGGTGTAGTATTAGTAGTATTGGCAGTAGTAGTAGGATCAGTAGTAGCTGTGGTAGTAGTAGTGGTGGTAGTAGTAGTAGTAGTAGTAGTAGTAGTAGTAGTAGTAGTAGTAGTAGTAGTGGTGTCAGCAGTGATAGTATTGACAGTAGTAGTAGGATCAGTAGTAGTCGCAGTAGTGGTAGTGGTGGCAGCAGTAGTAGTAGTGGTGGTAGTAGTAGTAAGAGCAGTAGTGGTCGCAGTAGTGGTAGTGGTGGTAGTAGTAGTAAGAGCAGTAGTAAGAGCAGTAGTGGTAGTAGTAGTAAGAGCAGTAGTAAGAGCAGTAGTGGTAGTAGTAGTAAGAGCAGTAGTAAGAGCAGTAGTGGTAGTAGTAGTAAGAGCAGTAGTAAGAGCAGTAGTGGTAGTAGTAGTAAGAGCAGTAGTAAGAGCAGTAGTGGTAGTAGTAGTAAGAGCAGTAGTGGTAGTAGTAGTAAGAGCAGTAGTAGTAAGAGCAGTAGTGGTAGTAGTAGTAAGAGCAGTAGTGGTAGTAGTAGTAGTAAGAGCAGTAGTGGTAGTAGTAGTAAGAGCAGTAGTAAGAGCAGTAGTGGTAGTAGTAGTAAGAGCAGTAGTGGTAGGGGTGGTAGTAGTAGTAGTGGTAGTAGTAGTGGTGGTAGGTGTAGTAGTGGTAGTAGTAGTAAGAGCAGTTGTGGTAGTGGTGGTAGTAGTGGTAGTGGTAGTAAGAGCAGTAGTAAGAGCAGTAGTGGTAGTAGTAGTAAGAGCAGGAGTAAGAGCAGTAGTGGTAGTAGTAAGAGCAGTAGTAGTAAGAGCAGTAGTGGTAGTAGTAGTAAGAGCAGTAGTGGTAGTAGTAGTAAGAGCAGTAGTGGTAGTGGTGGTAGTAGTAGTAAGAGCAGTAGTGGTAGTAGTAGTAAGAGCAGTAGTGGTAGTGGTAGTAGTAGTAAGAGCAGTAGTGGCAGTGGTGGTAGTAGTAGTTAGAGCAGTAGTAAGAGCAGTAGTGGTGGTAGTAGTAAGAGCAGTAGTGGTAGTGGTGGTAGTAGTAGTAGCATTAGTAGTGGTAGTAGTAGTAGCATTAGTAGTGGTAGTGGTGGTAGTAGTAGTAGCATTAGTAGTGGTAGATGAAGTAGCATTAGTAGTGGTAGTGGTGGTAGTGATCGTAGCATTAGTAGTGGTAGTAGTAGTAGCATTAGTAGTGGTAGTAGTAATAGCATTAGTAGTGGTAGTGGTGGTAGTAGTAGTAGCATTAGTAGTGGTAGTAGTAGTAGCATTAGTAGTGGTAGTAGTAGTAGCATTAGTAGTGGAAGTAGTAGCAGCATTAGTAGTGGTAGTAGTAGTAGCATTAGTAGTGGTAGTAGTAGTAGCATTAGTAGTGGTAGTGGTGGTAGTAGTAGTAGCATTAGTAGTGGTAGTAGTAGTAGCATTAGTAGAGGTGGTAGTAGTAGTAGCATTAGTAGTGGTAGTAGTAGCATTAGTAGTGGTAGTAGTAGTAGCATTAGTAGTGGTAGTGGTGGTAGTAGTAGTAGTGGTAGTGGTAGTAGTAGTAGTAGCATTAGTAGTGGTAGTGGTGGTAGTAGTAGTAGCATTAGTAGTGGTAGTGGTGGTAGTTGTAGTAGCATTAGTAGTGGTAGTAGTAGTAGCATTAGTAGTGGTAGTAGTGGTAGTAGTAGTAGCATTAGTAGTGGTAGTGGTAGTGGTAGTAGTTGTAGCAGTAACAGTAGTGGTAGTGGTAGTAGTAGTAGCAGTAACAGTAGTGGTAGTGGCAGTAGTAGTAGCAGTAACAGTAGTGGTAGTGGTGGTAGTAGTATTAGCATTAGTAGTGGTTGTGGTGGTAGTAGTAGTAGCATTACTAGTGGTAGTAGCAGTAGCATTAGTAGTGGTAGTAGTAGTAGCATTAGTAGTGGTAGTGGTGGTAGTAGTAGTAGCAGTAACAGTAGTGGTAGTGGTGGTAGTAGCAGTAGCATTAGTAGTGGTAGTAGTAGTAGCATTAGTAGTGGTAGTAGTAGTAGCATTAGTAGTGGTAGTAGTAGTAGCATTAGTAGTGGTGGTAGTAGCAGTAGCAGTAGTGGTAGTAGTAGTGGTAGTAGCAGTAGCAGTAGCAGTAGTGGTAGTAGCAGTAGCAGTAGTGGTAGTGGTGGTAGTAGTAGTAGTAGTAAGAGCAGTAGTGGTAGTAGTAGTAAGAGCAGTAGTAGTTAGAGCAGTAGTGGTAGTAGTAGTAAGAGCAGTAGTAGTAAGAGCAGTAGTAGTCGCAGTAGTGGTAGTGACGGTAGTAGTAGTAGTAGTGGTAGTAGTAGTAAGAGCAGTAAAGGGAGTGGTGGAAGTAGTAGTAAGATCAGTAGTAAGAGCAGTAGTAGTAAGAGCAGTAGTGGTAGAAATAGTAAGAGCATTATTAAGAGCAGTAGTGGTAGTAGTAGTAAGAGCAGTAGTGGTAGTAGTAGTAAGAGCAGTAGTGGTAGTGGTGGTAGTAGTAGTAAGAGCAGTATTAAGAGCAGTAGTGGTAGTAGTAGTAAGAGCAGTAGTGGTAGTAGTAGTAAGAGCAGTAGTAGTAAGAGCAGTAGTGGTAGTGGTGGTAGTAGTGGTAGTAGTAGTAGTAGTAGTAGTAAGAGCAGTAGTGGTAGTAGTAGTAAGAGCAGTAGTAGTAAGAGCAGTAGTAGTCGCAGTAGTGGTAGTGGTGGTAGTAGTAGCATTAGTAGTGGTAGTAGTAGTAGCATTAGTAGTGGTGGTAGTAGCAGTAGCAGTAGTGGTAGTAGTAGTGGTAGTAGCAGTAGTAGTAGCAGTAACAGTAGTGGTAGTGGTGGTAGTAGGAGTAGTATTGGCAGTAGTGGTAGTAGGAGTAGTATTGGCAGTAGTAGTAGTATTAGATGTACAGGAATGTCAATTTAGTAATTTCAGTGATCTCTTGCACTTTTATTGATATGTGTCTGGATTTGACTTCCTTCTAAAAGTCTGTGAATTAGAGTCAAGCGATAGCCAAAGGTACTGAGAAAGGTACTGAGAAAGGTACTGAGAAAGTCCCAGACCCATAGGGGGAATGATACAGACAGAAAATACATCTCAGGGGGCCTCCTGCGTGGCTGTGGCCAGGTGTCCCATAGGACGTCTCACAATTGGCCCAGCGTCGTCCGGGTTAGGGGAGGGAGGGTTTGGCTCATCGTGCTCTAGCGACTCTTTGTTGCGGGCTGGGTGCCTGGGGGCTGACCCCGGTCGCCAGTTGAATGGTGTTTCCTCCGACACATTGTTGCGGCTGTCTTCCAGGTTAAGTGAACTGGTTAAGGAGCGCGGCTAGGCGGGTCATGTTTCGGAGGACGCATGACTCCACCTTCGCCTCTCCCAAGGCGGTTGGGGAGTTGCAGCGATGAGCCAAGATCAAAATGGGGGAGAAAAAAAGGGGGTAAAATACAAAAAAAAATGAATTAAGAAAATAAATCTTGGTCTTATGAAGTAAAGTCTAACAGTTTAAATGAATGCAAGTATAATCATAGAGAGGGCGTAATACATCTGAATCATATTCCGTCTCAGCTGGATGCATTATGTATAGCTGTGATGATATGACGGCTGAATGTATAACCACTCAGAGTGAGTCAAATAAGTGAGTAGCTGATTGGAATCCTCTACCAGGGTGCTTCACGCATCTGTATCCACCTCAGCTTTAGGGTGTGTTATGTGTTTTTTATATCTGAGGTCAGAGCCCCGTGCTAATTGGTGGAGGGAACCCTCGACAAAAAAAATGAAAATGGCCCCTTTTAGTACTGGAGAAATCTTTTAGTAAGGGAGAAATCAACAGCAGTTCTTGGGGATCCATGTCGCTGCTGTGTGTTCCTGGATTAGAGAGGCTAGCTTCTGTGTGTTCCTGGATTAGAGAGGCTAGCTGCTGTGTGTTCCCGGATTAGAGAGGCTAGCTGCTGTGTGTTCCTGGATTAGAGAGGCTAGCTGATGTGTGTTCCTGGATTAGAGAGACTAGCTGCTGTGTGTTCCTGGATTAGAGAGGCTAGGTGCTGTGTGTTCCTGGATTAGAGAGGCTAGCTGATGTGTGTTCCTGTATTAGAGAGGCTAGCTGCTGTGTGTTCCTGGAAAAGAGAGAGTAGCTGCTGTGTGTTCCTGGATTAGAGAGAGTAGCTGCTGTGTGTTCCCGGATTAGAGAGGCTAGCTGCTGTGTGTTCCTGGATTAGACAGGCTAGCTGCTGTGTGTTCCTGGATTAGAGAGGCTAGCTGCTGTGTGTTCCTGGATTAGACAGGCTGGCTCGTCCTGTTCTTTCTTGTCTGTGTGGCTAGCAGGCTAGACTGTCTCGCAGTAGACAGAGCTGTGTGTGGACCTCAGGATTCAGAGAGAGTGCAACATAGCACACCCTTCGAGACACATAGGTAGGGTTGAGGTCAAATCGATTTTAATTCAGTAAATTCAGGATGTAAGCTAACGTTTCAATTACAATGATTCTTAATGAAAAGTTTAAAAAAAGGAATCCTGAATTTTACTGTAAATAATAACAATAATACAGTACACTTACCGTGGAGACGTTTGATGAAGAGCACTGAGATCTGGAGGAGAGAGCAATCGTCCTTACATTTACATGACACGTTAGTCATTCAGCAGACCCTCTTATCCAGAGCAATTTACAGTTATTGCATTCATCTTAAAATAGCTTGGTGGGACAACCACGTCCTTATGAAGATCGATTGGAGACATGGACAGATGTGACACGTGCACGTCACAGAGAGAGTCCAGAATGCTCCACACTTCCATCGTTCTTTTTGCTGCTCACAACCACATTCATGATTATCACCTTTGTTAAGTTTAATTGTCAAGTTCTCCAACCTCCCACGTCTTGCTCTTTTAATGTGCTTCCCATCCTGACCCTTCCCACTTACACACATTCCTGCCGGCTGCCAAGATGACGACTCACAAGTGTAGAAGAAAAATGGAAATCCTCAGCTACAACAAGACCACTTCAACCCCCATCCCACTACACACACACATCCCACTACACACACACACATCCCACTACACACACACATTCCACTACACACACACATTCCACTACACACACATCCCACTATACACACACATCCCACTACACACACCCCATCCCACCTCACACACACATCCCACTACACACACCCCATCCCACTACACACACACACACCCCATCCCACTACACACACATCCCACTACACACACCCCATCCCACTACACACACACACACCCCACTACACACACCCCACCACACACACCCCATCCCACTACACACACAGCCCTACCCCACTACACATACACACCCCTACACACACAACCTCCCATCCAACTACACACACACACACCTACACACACACCCCCCATCCCACTACACACACACACACCCCTACACACACCCCCCATCCCACTACTCACACACACCCCTACACACACACCCCCATCCCACTACACACACACCCCCATCCCACTACACATACACACACTCCCATCCCACTACACATACACACACCCCCATCCCACTACACACACAACCCCAACCCACTACACACACACCCCCATCCCACTACACATACACACACCCCTATCCCACTACACATACCCCATCCCACTACACACACACACACACACACACACACACACACACACACACACACACTCCCTTACACCCCCCCACTACACCCCCCCTACACACCCCCCCGATCCCGCTACACACACACACCCCCTACACACACAAACCCCCCATCCCACTACACACACACCCCTACACACACACCACCCCATCACAACACATACATCCCTACACACACACCCCCCCATCCCACTACACACACACACACCCCTACACACACCCCCATCTCACTACTCACACACACCCCTACACACACACAAACACCCATCCCACTACACACACACCCCCATCCCACTACACACACACCCACTACACACACACCCCACTACACACACCCCCCCCCCCCATCCCACCACACACACACACACACACACACACACACATACACACACACACACACACACACACACACACACACACACACACACACACACACTACAATATGACAATGTCTAGATATGTTTGTTAGGCTGTTACACAGCACACTACAACATTACAACAGAGTAATGATACATCAGACATATTTGATTTATTATGTGCTATATTGACAAATTTTTCTGGGATTATTTTTCTTCAATGACAGGCTACTTAAATGACATGCTACTTCAATGACAGGCTACTCTGGCTACACCTAAGCCAAACCCACATACAATAAGTGAAATCGAAACATTTCTCCATAGGCCTTGTGTATTCGTTTGCTCCACAAACACCTCGCTGTGGGTTGAATCTTCACATCAAATCACTACTGAGAAAATGATTCACTTCCAACCAAAACATTCCTCTATCCACTTCCCTGCCACGTGTCAGTCACACCCTGCCAACAAACAAACAAACATCAAAGTGAACCAACAAAGCTCTGAATTACCCCCATTTTCTTTCATTTCTTTCATTTCTCTTCTCTTCCAGGTATTCTCTCTCTCCAGACTTCTTTGGTTGTGAAAGCAGGTAATCTAGAGTAAACATCATTAACGGTTTGCTCATATCGCCCTCTTTGTGTTGCAGTAAGTTGTTTAAAGAGGTTTTGTGCTGTAATGGCGTGGTCAAGCCCGTGCACACGGTGCCAGGAGGCTCTGAAGTACCGGTTGGCTGGAGACCTGTCCGGACACAGACCTCTGGTCAACTGGACTCACTAGAACAATAATACTGCACAAAATGTCAGCGCAGGTCCATTTCCTGGGTATAGAGAGGGAACCAATCTGTACAACTGAGTTCTGGTAGTCATGATCAAATACAGATCCTAGAATCAACTATTAAAGACTACCAGAACCAGCCCATCACAACACACACACCCCTACACACACACACCCCTGTACAACTGGATGCATTAATACTGTATTATAGCAGCACACAACTGCACACACCTGCCCTTCAGTAGCAGATTCAGACACTGATTTCACCATTTCCTGGCGATCAGACCTGAGATCTGGACAAAGATGGGTGAAGGGGGGGCATACTGTATATCCACTACACCATACACACACACACACGCATTCACATCTGATACACCTGTTCTTACTTTTGCTATGTACTCAATTACAAAGAGGTTAATGGAAAGAGTGCATATCAGGGAAACCATCTCCCTGGAAACATTTTTATTTTACCTTTATTTAACTAGACAAGTCAGTTAAGGACAAATTCCTACTTTCAATGACGGCCTAGGGACAGTGGGTTAACTGCCTGTTCAGGGGCAGAACGACAGATTTGTACCTTGTCAGCTCGGGGACTTGAACTTGCAACCTTTACTAGTCCAACGCTCTAACCACTAGGCTAGGATCTAACCACTTCTGGGAAAATTGGAAAACACTAAACAAACAACAACACGAAGAATTATCTATCCAAAATGGAGATGTATGGGTAAACCACTTCTCCAATCTTTTTGGCACTATAACAAAGAATAAAGAGCAAAAACCATATACATGATCAAATACAGATCCTAGAATCAACTATTAAAGACAACCAGAACCCACTGGATTCTCCAATTACATTGAATGAGTTACAGGACAAAATAAAAACACACCAACCCAAAAAGGCCTGTGGTGTTGATGGTATCCTCAATGAAATGATCAAATATACAGACAACAAATTCCAATTGGCTATACTAAAACTCTTTAAAATCATCCTTAGCTCTGGCATCTTCCCCAATATTTGGAACCAAGGACTGATCACCCCAATCCACAAAAGTGGAGACAAATTTGACCCCAATAACTACCGTGGAATATGCGTCAACAGTAACCTTGGGAAAATCCTCTGCATTATCATTAACAGCAGACTCGTACATTTCCTCAATGAAGACAATGTACTGAGGAAATCTCAAAATGGCTTTTTACCAAATTACCGTACAAAAGACCGTGTATTCACCCTGCACACCCTAATTGACAAACGAACAAACCAAAACAAAGGCAAAGTCTTCTCATGCTTTGTTGATTTCAAAATAGCCTTCGACTCAATTTGGCATGAGGGTCTGCTATACAATTTGATGGAAAGTGGTGTTGGGGGGTAAAACATACAACATTATAAAATCCATGCACACAATCAACAAGTGTGCGGTTAAAAACACACAAATTTCTTCCCACAGGGTCGTGGGGTGAGCCAGGGATGCACCAAAAGCCCCACCCTCTTCTTCAACATATATATCAACGAATTGGCGCGGGCACTAGAAAAGTCTGCAGCACCAGTCGCCAGGACCACAAATACAAATTCCATCTAGACACCATTGCCCTAGAGCACACAAAAAACTATACATACCTTGGCCTAAACATCAGCGCCACAGGTAACTTCCACAAAGCTGTGAACGATCTGAGAGACAAGGCAAGAAGGGCATTTTATGCCATCAAAAGGAACATAAAATTCAACATTTTTTATTTATTTATTTTTTTATTTCACCTTTATTTAACCAGGTAGGCTAGTTGAGAACAAGTTCTCATTTGCAACTGCGACCTGGCCAAGATAAGGCATAGCAGTGTGAACAGACAACACAGAGTTACACATGGAGTAAACAATTAACAAGTCAATAACACAGTAGAAAAAAAGGGGAGTCTATATATACATTGTGTGCAAAAGGCATGAGGTAGGCAAATAATTACAATTATGCAGATTAACACTGGAGTGATAAATGATCAGATGGTTATGTACAGGTAGAGATATTGGTGTGCAAAAGAGCAGAAAAATAAAAATAAATAAATAAAAACAGTATGGGGGTGAGGTAGGTGAAAATGGGTGGGCTATTTACCAATAGACTATGTACAGCTGCAGCGATCGGTTAGCTGCTCAGATAGCAGATGTTTGAAGTTGGTGAGGGAGATAAAAGTCGCGAACATACCAATTAGTATCTGGCTAAAAATACTTTAATCAGTTATAGAGCCCATTGCCCTTTATTGTTGTGAGGTCTGGGATCCGCTCACCAACCAAGATTTCACAAAATGGGACAAACACCAAATTGAGACTCCGCATGCAGAATTCTGCAAAAATATCCCCCGTGTACAACGTAGAATACCAAATAATGCGCATGCAGAGCAGAATTATACCCACTAATACCCACTAATTATTGAAATCCAGAAAAGAGCCGTTGAATTCTATAACCACCTAAAAGGAAGCAATTCCCAAACCTTCCATAACAAAGCCATCACCTACAGAGAGATGAACCTGGAGAAGAGTCCCCTAAGCAAGCTGGTCCTGGGGCTCTGTTCACAAACACAGAGCCCCAGGACAGTAGCACAACTAGACCCCAATCAAATCATGAGAAAACAAAAAGATAATTACTTGACACATTGGAAAGAATTAACAAAAAATGCCATTTGGCCCTAAACAGAGAGTACACAGTGGCAGAATACCTGACCACTGTGACTGACCCAAACTTAAGGAAAACTTTGACTATGTACAGACTCAGTGAGCAGAGCCTTGCCATTGAGAAAAGCTGCCGTAGGCAGACATGGCTCTCAAGAGAAGACAGGCTATGTGCACACTGCTCACAAAATGAGGTGGAAACTGAGCTGCACTTCCTAACCTCCTGTCCATATTAGAGACACATATTTCCCACAGATTACACAGATCCACAAAGAATTTGAAAACAAACCCAATTTTGATAAAATCCCATATCAAAGGTTGAAATCCCACAGTGTGACATCACAGCAGCAAGATTTGTGGCCTGTTGCCACAAGAAAAGGGCAACCAGTGAAGAACAAAACACCGTTGTAAATACACCCCATATTTATGATTATTTATTTTCCCTTGTGTACCCTTAACCATTTGTACATCGTTGCAACACTGTATATATACGTAATATGACATTTGTAATGTCTTTATTGTTTTGAAACTTCTGTATGTGTAATGTTTACTGTTCATTTTTATAGTTTATTTCACTTTTGTATATTTTCTACCTCACTTGCTTTGGCAATGTCAACCCGTTTCACATGCCAATAAAGCCCCTTGAACTGAATTGATTTGAGAGAGAGAGAAGGAAAGAGCCAGACAGTCAGAGAGAGAAGAGGTGAGGTGAGAGAGCGAATGGATTAGGAGAGAAAGAGAGAGAGACTCAGTGAGCATAGCCTTGCTATTGAGAAAGGCCGCTGTAGGCAGACCTGGCTCTCAAGAGAAGACAGGCTACGTGCATACTGCCCACAAAATGAGGTGGAAACTGAGATGCACTTCCTAACCTCCTGCCAAATATATGACCATATTAGAGGCACATACTGTATATTCCTCAGATTACACAGACCCACAAAGAATTCGAAAACAAACCTGATTTCGATAAACCAGAGTGTGTAAATACCACAGTGTGTCATCACAGCAGCAAGATGTGTGACCTGTTGCCACAAGAAAAAGTCAACCAGTGAAGAACAAACACTATTGTAAATACAACCCATATTTATGCATACATTATTTATTTTCTGTTTTGTATTTTAACCATTTGTACATCGTTACAACACTGTATACAGACATAATATGACATTTGAAATGTCTTTATTATTTTGGAACTTCTGTGAGTGGAATGTTTACTGTTCATTTTTATTGTTTATTTCACTTTGTATATTATCTACCTCACTTGCTTTGGCAATGTTAACATATGTTTCCCAAGCCAATAAAGCCCCTTGAATTGAATTGAGAGAGGAGAGGTCATGAGCAGATGAGCTTCTGCATTTTTCAGCATGTTCTTTAAAAAAGATAGATTTAGAGTTAGATAAACTTGGATTTGTTGTCATATACATATAACAGGACGCTACCCTCTACAACATAACCTTCACTCCAAATCAAAACTCAAAACCTACAACCTGGTTTTGGACAGAATTACGGAATCACCTGGAAGGCTTACAGCGACCAAAGATGATTATTACAAAGCTATACAGCAAATACACCCGCCAACCCCTCTTATTACTGCTACTCTCTGTTCATCATATATGCATAGTCACTTTAACCATATCTACATGTACATACTACCTCAATCAGCCTGACTAACCGGTGTCTGTATGTAGCCTCACTACTTTTATAGCCTCGCTACTGTATATAGCCTGTCTTTTTACTGTTGTTTTATTTCTTTACCTACCTATTGTTCACAATACCTTTTTTGCACTATTGGTTAGAGCCTGTAAGTAAGCATTTCACTGTAAGGTTGAAATACCTGTTGTATTCAGCGCATGTGACAAATAAACTTTGGTTTGATTTTAAATGCTCTGGAAAACAACAAAAACCTGAAAACACCATCCAACCTGGAACTGAGTGAGTAATGTTTAGTCTGAAGCTATATTTTATTTCCAAAAGCCAAGAAGAAAAATACATTACATTACTTTATAAGGACTGAATGCTAAATTAAGGCTGCCAAGCTTGATCAACTTCAATTAGCACTGACATGTCAAGTGAGAGGTGTCAAAGCCCTTTTGCCCAACAATGGCAGGAGAGTCTACTCCAACCAAATGGAGAGGCCGTAGAAGCTGCCTCCCGCTGTTCAGAGGTAATTAAAATACAGTACCCTGTGTATGTAAAGAATAAGACACAAAAAGAGTAATAAATGAAGCTCCTTATGGAAAATCAAGAGACACTTTTTGCTGACTGTTATAAAAATGGGAACATCAGCAACCTCATCTTACACACAGACCATCCCCTGGCATGGCATGGTGCTATATCAGCACACTACCCCTCTGTTAAGAGGGGTGGAAATTCAGGACAATGAGGACTCTCAGCTAATAGAAATCTAATATAAATCTCTATAAGTCTGGAACAATATTGGTACAGGGCAACCCCAAACAGTTTCAGCTGGACTTTCACCTAATCAAAGAATTAGCTCAGCAGGAGAAGCTCTCCCTTGAGAAAGATACCCCCACCCCGAGCGTGTCAGACCAGACCTCTTCATTATATAACCCCACAGAAGAGCAACCCCAAGCAGAAAGTCAACCTCCCAGCACAGAGTACTACCCCCTCATTGAAATGGGGATACAGGATACATTTACCCACCTAGATACAGGATACATTTACCCACCTAGATGTAAGGCAGGTGGAGCTGGAACAGCAGGTGATTACACTCCAGTCAGCACAGACCCAGACAACAGTCCAGCACAACAACACCCCCTTAACCAGACCCGTAGAGCTGGAGGTGGAGAGAGACATATCTGCACTCTGGACTGTGGTGAGACAACATCAACAGGAGAAAGAGCAGGAGCAGGAGAAGAACAGAGCACTAGAGGAGAGGATCAGACTGCTGGAGGAGAGGTGAGGGGGATGGTGTGTGACAGAGAACAACCCACTAGAGAGGTGGCCACCCCTGCAGAGAAGCCAGCAGAACAGCCCACCTCAGCTCCCGACAAAAGTCTCGACACCACAGCAGGACAGTCCACACCAGACCCTGACCACAGCAGGACAGTCCACACCAGACCCTGACCACAGCAGGACAGTCCACGCCAGACCCTGACCACGTCGACACCACAGCAGGACAGTCCACGCCAGACCCTGACGACGTCGACACCACAGCAGGACAGTCCACACCAGACCCTGACCACAGCAGGACAGTCCACGCCAGACCCTGACCACGTCGACACCACAGCAGGACAGTCCACGCCAGACCCTGACCACGTCGACACCACAGCAGGACAGTCCACACCAGACCCTGACCACATCAACATCACAGCAGGACAGTCCACACCAGACCCTGACCACGTCAACAACACAGCAGGTAAGTCCACACCAGACCCTGACCACGTCAACAACACAGCAGGACAGTCCACGCCAGACCCTGACCACGTCGACATCACAGCAGGACAGTCCACAGCAGACCATGACCACATCAACATCACAGCAGGACAGTCCACGCCAGACCCTGACCACGTCGACATCACAGCAGGACAGACAAATGAATAACCCCAAGCCCACTGAGAACATACACAAGACACCGATTGTACTCCTTATGGACTCAAACTGGAAATATATACAAGAAAAATAACTTTTTCCCAAACACAGTGTGTCTAAACTCTGGTGTCCAAACACCCAGCGTGCCCATGACTTTCTGTCTGAGGACCAACTAGGGTAACCCAGCCACATGATGATACACACAGGCACAAATGACCTGAGAACACATTTGGAAAGGGTGGCCACAGCACTCAAGGGAGTGATTGAAAAAGCTTATTCTACTTTCCCCAACGCACACGTGGTTACATCCACCCTGCTACCACAAAAGTACTTCCACCCTGCTACCATACAGCAGGGAAACACAAGTATTTCCCGTGACTGTGCCTCAAAACCAAAATGTTTACCTGGCCCACCACTCTACCCTGGACTTGAACAGCCTTTATGACCAGGTCCACCTATACAAGGCAGCAGTGCCCACCTTTGCCCAGACACTAAAGGATATCGCTCTCAAATGCAGAACCAACACTTCACAAAGGACAACAGATCAATAGACACCTCGCCCAGACCAGCGAGACACTCTCCCAGACCAGCGAGACACTCTCCCAGACCAGCGAGACACTATCCCAGATCTACGGGACCCTCAAGTCAACCATGCCCACAACCCATTTAGGCCCCCTCAGATCAGACCTATGGCCCTCCTGCCCACCCCATGCACCCCACCCTCAAGCCAATGGCATGTACCAGATGCTCAGCTTGCTCTGCTCACACTTACTGGCCTGAGGCCAAACCACACGATCAATAACATTCTACACTTTATGAAACACAAAGCCTTCACTATCTCATCCTGGAATATCGCATACCTGATGTCATCTACCTTTATGAACACAAAGCCTTCACTATATCATCCTGGAATATCCCATACCTGATGTCATCTGCCTTTGGCCTAAAGAGCAGGGACCTGGACTTCATCAAAGAAATCGAAAATATAGACATTGTCATCCTACAAGAAACCTGGTATAGAGGAGACGGACCCACTGGTTGCCCTCTAGGTTACAGAGCCGGTAGTCCCAACCACCAAACTACCAGGTGTGAAACAGGGAAGGGACTCAGGGGTTATGCTAATTTGGTATAGAGCAGACCTAACTCACTCCATTAAATTAATCAAAACAGGAAAAATTTTAATTTGGCTAGAAATTCAAAAGGAAACAATCTTAACAGAGAAAAATTTCCTCCTGTGTGCTACCTATATCCCCCCACTAGAATCCCCATACTTTAATGAAGACAGCTTCTCCATCCTGGAGGGGGAAATCAATCATTTCCAGGTCCAGTGACATGTACTAGTCTGTGGCGACCTAAATGCCAGAACCGGACAAGAACCTGACACCCTCAGCACACAGGGGGACAAACACCTGTGTCACGACTTCCGCCTAAGTCGGCTCCCCCCATGAATCCCACACCACCCATGGAGTCAGCAGGAGCAGGTACCCCGGATAGAGGAGTCGAGGAATGCGTCCGAGAACACTCGGCAATGCTGCAACATCTCGGCACCACGATGGTCTGGACCACTGGGAGAGACAGGGAGTCTCTCCAGCACCTCGACCAGCACAACCAGGGGTAGCTCTACCCATCTCCCCATCCCTCCCAGTGGGATGCGTCTCTCCCTTCCCAGGGAGTATGATGGGACGGCAGCACGGTGCCAGGGGTTTCTATTACAGCTGGACCTATACCTGGCCGCCGTTCACCCAGCTCCCTCAGGGAGGGAGAGGGTGTCCTCCTTCGTCTCATGCCTTTCGGGGAGAGCTCTGGAGTGGGCAAACGCTGTGTGGGGAGAAGGAGATGCAGCCTTTGACCATCCGCCCGAGGGTAGAGTGGCGGGAGAGCGGCTCTTCCACCTGAGGCAGGGGATGAGGAGCGCCCAGGAGTTTGCCTTAGAATTCCAGACCTTGGCAGCCGGAGCAGGATGGAACAACAGGGCCCTTATCGACCACTACCGATGCAGCCTGCGCGAGGACGTCCTGCGGGAGTTGGCCTGCAGGGATGCCACCATCACCTTTCACTAACTGGTGGATCTGTCCATCCGGTTGGATAACCTGCTGGTCTCCCACGGACGTCCAGAGGGGGCTCTGTCGGTTCCATCTTCCAGCACCCCCGCTCCGGTGCCCATGGAGCTGGGAGGGGCTGCTCTTAAGGAGGCTGGAGGAGGGGCCTTCACGTGCACCATCTGTGGCTGCAGAGGGCTCAGTGCCAGGTTGGTCCCTCTGGGAGTTGAGGCAGCAGGCAGGGCTCTCTGGCGTCACCCCATGTGAGTCTGCACCACTCTCATCCAGAGCCCTCTGTTGACCACTTGTTTGTGCATGTTTGTTTTCCTGAGTTTTCCCGGCATTCCCAGCATAAGGCACTCGTCGATTCAGGCGCGGCTGGGAATTTTATCGACAGAGCGTTCGCCCTTAGTTTAGGGATTCCCATTGTTCCTGTGGTTAGACCTTTCCCGGTACACGCTCTGGAGAGTCAACCATTAGGGTTCGGGTTAATTAGGGAAGCCACCATCTTCCTGGCCACGTTGACGCAGGGCGGTCATGAGGAGAGAATCAGTCTCTTCCTCATTGACTCTCCTGCATTTCTCGTGGTACTAGGCCTTCCCTGGTTGGCTAGTCATGACCCCACCATTTCATGGCAACATGGCTCTAACGGGGTGGTCGCGAGAGTGCTCGGGGAGGTGTGTAGGGGTTTCCGTTGGTGCTGGAAAGTCCAGACCAGGTCTCCACCGTGCGTATCCCCTCAGAATATGCCGATTTGGCTCTCTCCAAAAAGAATTACCACCCCATCGACTGGGGGATTGTGCGATAAATATCCTGGTAGACGCTGCACTTCCCAGGAGTCACGTATATCCCCTGTCGCAAGCGGAAACGGCGGCTATTGAGACATATGTCTCTGAATCCCTGTGTCAGAAGTACATTCGGCCCTCCATTTCACCCGCCTCCTCGGGTTTCTTTTTCGTGAAGAAGAAGGAGGGAGGTCTGCGCCCGTGCATTAACTATCGAGGTCTCAATCAAATCACAGTGAGGTACAGTTACCCGTTACCTCTCATCGCCATGGCAATTGAGTCAATGCACGGGGCGCGCTTCTTCACTAAACTGGATCAGGAGCGCTTACAACCTGGTGCATATCCGGGAGGGGGACGAGTGGAAGATGGCGTTCAGTACCATCTCAGGGCATTATGAGTACCTTGTAATGCCGTATGGGTTGATGAATGCTCCATCAGCCTTCCAATCCTTTGCAACTAAGATTTTCAGGGACCTGCACGGGCAGGGTGTAGTGGTGTATGTTGATGACATTCTGATATACTCCGCTACACGCGCCGAGGATGTGTCCTTGGTGCGCAGGGTGCTTGGACGACTGTTGGAGCATGACCTGTACGTCAAGGCTGAAAAACGTCTGTTCTTCCAGCAGGCCGTCTCCTTCCTAGGGTATCGTATTTCCACCTCAGGGGTGGAGATGGAGAGTGACCGCACTTCATTCGTGCGTAATTGGCCGACTCCCACCACGGTAAAAGAGGTGCAGCGTTTTTTAGGGTTTGCCCATTACTACCGGAGATTTATCCGGGGTTTTGGCCAGGTGGCTGCTCCAATTACCTCACTGCGGAAGGGGGGTCCTGTACGTTTGCAGTGGTCGGCTGAGGCGGATAGGGCTTTTGGTCACCTGAGGGCTCTGTTTACCTCGGCTCCCTTGCTGGCCCATCCGGATCCCTCTTTGGCGTTCATAGTGGACGTGGACGCGTCCGAGGCTGGGATAGGAGCTGTGCTCTCTCAGCGCTCTGGCACGCCACCGAAGCTCCGCACCTGTGCCTTCTTCTCAAAGAAGCTTAGTCCGGCAGAGCGGAACTATGATGTGGGGGACTGGGAGCTGTTGGTTGTGGTTAAAGCTTTGAAGGCGTGGAGACATTTGCTTGAGGGGGCTAAACACCCTTTCCTCATCTGGACTGACCACTGCAACCCAGAGTACATCCAGGCAGCGAGGAGACTGAATCCTCGTCAGGCAAGGTGGGCCATGTTTTTTACCCATTTTGTGTTACCCTGTCCTACAGACCAGGTTCCCAAAATGTTAAGGCAGACGCACTGTCCCGGCTGTATGACACAAAGGAGCGGCCCATGGATCAGACTCTCATACTCCTGCCTGGTAGCACCAGTCATGTGGGAGCTGGACGCAGGCTTTACATACAGAGCCCGCTCCCCTCCAGTGTCCCGTCGGGTGTCTGTACGTTCCGTCTGCTGTCCGTGACCAGTTGATCTATTGGGCCCACACGTCAGCCTACTCTGGTCATCCGGGGATCGGCCGGACGGTGCGCTGTCTGAGTGGGAAGTTCTGGTGGCCTACCTTGGCAAAGGACATGAGGGTTTATGTTTCCTTCTGCTCGGTGTGCACCCAGTGTAAGGCTCCTAGACACCTGCCCGGAGGTAAGCTACATCCCTTACTCGTTCCACAATGGCCTTGGTCACACCTGTCGGTGGATTTTCTAACCGATCTTCCTCCCTCACAGGGAAACACCACGATCCCGGTCGTTGTGGATTGTTTCTAAAGTCCTGTCGTCTCCTCCCTCTGCCCAGTCTCCCTACGGACCCTACAGACTGCGGAGGCCTTGTTTACACATGTCTTCCGGCACTACGGGGTGCCTGAGGATATAGTGTCTGACCGAGGTCCCCAGTTCACTTCGAGAGTCTGGAGGGCGTTCATTGAATGTCTGGGGGTCTCGAACAGCCTCACTTCAGGTTTTCACCCCGAGAGTAATGGGCAGGTGGAGAGAGTGAACCAGGATGTGGGCAGGTTTCTGCGGTCTTATTGCCAGGACCAGCCGGGGGAGTGGGCGGGTGTTCGTGCCTTGGGCCGATATGGCGCAGAACTCGCTCCGCCACTCCTCCACTAACCTCTCCCCCTTTCAGTGCGTATTGGGCTACCAGCCGGTTCTGGCGCCACGGCATCAGAGTCAGACCGAGGCTCCTGAGGTGGACGACTGGTTCCGGTGCGCGGAGGAGACATGAGATGCCGCCCATGTTCAACTCCAGCAGGCCGCGCTCTGCCAAAAAAACAGTGCGGACCGTCACCTCAGTGAGGCCCCGGTGTTCGCACCGGGTCTGGCTCTCGACCCGAAACTTGCCCCTCCGCCTGCCCTGCCGGAAGCTGGGTCCGTGGTTTGTGGAGCCATTCAAAGTCCTGAAGAGAGTGAATAAGTTGTGTTACAGGTTACAGCCCAGGATTACCGTGTCTCTCCTCAGGACGGTGGTGGTTGGTCAGCTCCAGGAGTCTGAGGTGCGGGAGGTTCCTCCGCCTCCTCTGGACATCGAGGGGGCCCTGCGTACTCTGTCCTTTCCATCTTGGATTCGAGGCGTCGGGCGGGTGGCCTTCAGTACCTCGTGGAGTGGGAGGGGTACGGTCCAGAGGAGAGGTGTTGGGTTCAACCCAGAGACTCTCAGAGTGTTCACCAACAGCCCACTGACACCCCAATCAGACCAGGGCAAAATCACAGTCTACTTGAACAGAGCAATACTCAATCATGAGGCGTCAAGCCAATGGAACTGAGTAATATTAAGAAATGCTATAGATGGAAGGAATGTAGTGTGGAAACCTACCAAAAAATAATTAGGCAACAACAAATTCAATCCCTTTTAGACAAATTCCTGGACAAACAGATAACAAACAGATAACTGATGAAAATGAACAACAATGACAAATGGTTTGATGAAGAATGCGAAACCTAAGAAATAAATTGAGAAACCCGTCCAAACAAGAACACAGAGACCCAGAAAACCTGAGTCTATGCCTTCACTATGTTGAATCGCTAAAACAATACAGAAATACACTACGGAAAAAGAAGGAACAGCACATCAGAAATCAGCTCAATGTAACTCAAGAATCCATAGACTCTAATCACTTCTGGGAAAATTGGAAAACACTAAACAAACAACAACACGAAGAATTATCTATCCAAAATGGAGATGTATGGGTAAACCACTTCTCCAATCATTTTGGCTCTAAACAGAAAAACCATATACATGATCAAATACAAATCCTAGAATCAACTATTAAAGAGTACCAGAACCCACTGGATTCTACAATGACCTTGAATGAACTGCAGGACAAAATAAAAACCCTCCAATTCAAAAAGACCTGTGGTGTTGATGGTATCCTCAATGAAATGATCAAATATACAGACAACACATTCCAATAGGTTATACTAAAACTCTTCAAGACCATTCTTAGCTCTGGCATCTGCCCCAAAATTTGGAACCAAGGACTGATCACCCCAATCAACGAAAGTGAAGACAAATTTGACCCCAATAACTACCATGAGATATGCTTTAACACCAACCTTGGGCAAATCCTCTGCATTATCATTAACAACAGACTCGTAACATTTCCTCAGTCAAAACAAAGTACTGAGCAAATGTCAAATTGTCTTTTTATCAAGTTATCGTACGACAGACCACGTATTCACCCTGCACACCCTAATTGACAAACGAACAAAGTGCCGGCACTAGAAAAGTCTGCAGCAGCCGGCCTCATCCTACTAGAATCTGAAGTGAACTGTATATTGTTTGCTGATGATGTGGTGCTTCTGTCCTACAGCAGCACCTAGATCTTCTGCACAGATTGTGCCAGACCTGGGCCCTGACAGTAAATCTCAGTAAGACCAAAATAATGGTGTTCCAAAAAAGGTCCAGTTGCCAAGACCACAAACACAAATTCCATCTAGACAGCACACAAAAAACTATACATACCTTGGCCTAAACATCAGCGCCACAGGTAACTTCCACAAAGCTATGAACGATCTGAGAAACAAGGCCAGAAGGGCATTTTATGCCATCAAAAGGAACATAAAATTCGACATACCAATTAGTAGCTGGCTAAACATACTTTAATCAGTTATAGAACCCATTGCCCTTTATGGTTGTGAGGTCTGAGTGTCGGTCACTAACCAAGAATTCACAAAATGGGACAAACACCAAATTGAGACTCCGCATGCAGAATTCTGCAAAAAATATCCCCGTGTACAACGTAAAACACCAAATAATGCATGCAGAGCAGAATTAGGCCAGTAACCGCTAATGATCAAAATCCAGAAAAGAGCCATTCAATTCTATAACCACCTAAAAGGAAGCGATTCCCAAACCTTCCATAACAAAGCCATCACCTACGGAGAGATGAACCTGGATAAGAGTCCTCTACGCAAGCTGGTCCTGGGGCTCTGTTCACAAACAGACCCCACAGAGCCCCAGGACAGCAACACAATTAGACCCAACCAAGTCACGAGAAAACAAAAAGATAATTACTTGACACATTGGAAAGAATTTTGAAAAACAGAGCAAACTAGAATGCTATTTGGCCCAATCACATGCTGGTATTTTCAGTCAGTCGGGCTGGTACTAATACAGCCTGGACACACACACTTTCTCTCTCTCTTGCTCTCTCTCTCTCTCTCTTTCTCTCTCTCATTTGATTACAAATTAAAGGGATTGGAATGTAATGGCATACTGTTCTGATGAGAGAGAGCGAAAGAGAGAGAGATCTGATCCTAGCCCCTGCTGTGCTGAGTTAATACAGTCTAATGGCTTCTGATTAATTCTCATCGTGCCAGTATAAAGAGATGTAATGACCTGCATTTCTGCCCCCTGCAATTTCTCACTCTCGCTCTCCTCTCTTTCTTACTCTCTATCTTTCTCTCTCTCCATCTCTCTCCTTTTTCAGTTTTTGATTATGAACTAAAAGGATTGTAATATAATGGCGTACTGTTCTGTTGAGAGAGAGCGGTCTGATCCCAGCCCTTGCTGTGCTAAGTTAATACAGTGTAATGGCTTCTGATTAATTCTCATTGGGCCAGTATAAAGAGATGTAATGATAACTCTCTCTCTCTCGTTGCATTTGAGCGGATCGCTTTTGTCAAGTTGTTGACCACCACCCTTCAAAGTGTGTTGCATTATGGTTATAGAAAATGTCAGACTACACTGCATGAACTTTACAAAAAGCTACAGGATCATTTCAACAGACACACTTCTATAAACAGTAGAAGCTATGTTGACACTGCCATGTTGATCTGAGCCTTGCTGTTACAATGTCCGACTTCCGGCTGCCGCAGATGAACATCCCCGACTTCACGCACCGACTTTCATTTACAGTCAGCTTTTTTTGCTTTTTTTTTTACACCTTTTTCTCCCCAATTTCGTGGTGGATTGCACTGCGCCCGGCACACCACAGGAGTCGCTGGTGCGTGATGAGACAAGGTCATCCCTACCGGCCAAGCCCTCCATAACCCCGACGATGTGCGTCGCCCCACGGACCTCCCGGTCGCGGCCGGTTACGACAGAGCCTGGGCGCAAACCCAGAGTCTCTGGTGGCACAGCTGGCGCTGCAGTACAGCGCCCTTAACCACTGCGCCACCCGAGAGGCCTACTGTCAGCTTTTTTAGGCTTACTGCTTTCTCTCTCTCTCTCTCTCTCTCTCTCTCTCTCTCTCGCTCTCTCTCTCTCTCTCTCTCTCTCTCTCTCTCTCTCTCTCTCTCTCTCTCTCTCTCTCGGTGCATGCTGGGAGTTTTTTGGAGTTTGAGTGTTTGGTGTGGAAAGCTCTATCCTAACTAACTTTCTTGATTCTTTTATTTACATGTTATTTTCTATGGTGGAGGGTTAATTAAATATTTGTTTTAGCGGTATCCAAAGTTTTTTTTTCAAAGTTAGGGTGGAAGAGGACAGAGTAACTTTCCTGGGGGTTGGAAGGTGTAGTGTGCGCAATGGCTTCTCAGCCTAGCGCGGAGGAGACGCTGTCGATACAGCATGGATTCAGGTGTGTTCCTGAGAACGGAGTTAAGGTGGAGGAGGTTCTGCTCGCGGTCGGTGAACAGGTAGGAGCTGAGTTTATACATTCTGCTTCTAGAATGAACAAAGCTGTGGTTGTGTTCATGAAAAGGGCTAATTTGGTCGGTAGGCTAATTGCTAGCGGAATATTTGTAAGGGATGTGTTGGTGTCAATTTCACCTCTCTCTACCCCTTCAACAAGAGTTGTAGTGGCAAATTTGCCTCCGTTTATTACGGATGATCAAATTAGGAAAGAGCTGAGTCGTTTTGGTAAGTTTGCTAGCGGTTTCCGTGTACTGTCAGCAGGTTTTCAGGCAGATGCCGTTAAGCACGTTGTTTCGTTCAGGAGGCAAGTGTTTATGTTTCTGAACAATAATGAGCAACAGCTAAATGTGCATTTTAAAGTGAGGCATGGGGAGGGGCTCTATGCCGGTTTTGCCAGCACA
Source organism: Oncorhynchus mykiss (assembly GCF_013265735.2). Taxonomy (NCBI): domain Eukaryota; kingdom Metazoa; phylum Chordata; class Actinopteri; order Salmoniformes; family Salmonidae; genus Oncorhynchus; species Oncorhynchus mykiss. The sequence continues at coordinate 35,963,328 of NC_048589.1, forward strand.
GATAGTCTACGGTGTTTTGAATGTGGGGATTTGGGGCACAAGAGTTTTGCGTGCCCACATAAAGGCCATAGACAAGGTGAGGGTACAACGGCAGGTGGGGGAAATCGAGGTCAAAATGCAGGGGGTAAGGAGATGCAGATAGCAGAGGCTGGGCCTAGTCAGTCTAGAGATGGTGGTGTAGATGAGGCTGGGCCTAGTCAGGCTAGAGATGGTAGGGTAGTGGAGGCTGGGTCTAGTCAGGCTAGAGATGGTGGAGAAGCAGAGGCTGGGTCTAGTCAGGCTAGAGATGGTAGGGTAGTGGAGGCTGGGTCTATTCAGGCTAGAGATGGTGGAGAAGCAGAGGCTGGGTCTTGTCAGGCTAGAGATGGTGGGGTAGCTGAGGCTGGGCCTAGACATGCTATGGAGGGTGGTGCAGATGATGTTGGGCCGAGTCATGCTATGGAGGGTGGTGCAGATAATGCTGGGCCGAGTCATGCTATGGAGGGTGGTGTAGCTGAGGCTGGACCTAGTCATGCTATGGAGGGTGGTGCAGATAATGCTGGGCCGAGTCATGCTATGGAGGGTGGTGTAGCTGAGGCTGGCCCTAGACATGCTATGGAGGGTGGTGCAGATGATACTGCGTCTAGTCAGGTTATTCTAGTGGATGAGGAGAGTATAGTGGGGAAGTGTAAGAGATTAGGGGGGGAGGAGGAGGGTGTCAAGAGGAAAAAGAAAAAGGGTGTGGACAAAGGCACCATGGAAATGTTGCCTGTTGCTGTGGGTGAGGCCCTAACCAGAGAGAAAGGGCAGGTGGTCAGGGTGGGAGATAGAGAAGAGGAGGAAAGTGAGTCTGAGGAAGAGGATGAGGAGTTATTTTTTTCAGACTCCTCTTCAATTGGCCCGGAGCTGACAGCCAGTCAACCCGAGGGGTCTAAGTACACGTTGAGAGAACTGACAAGGTTCCTGAATGAGACTAAGGGGAAAAAAGTTAATCTTGAGGCTTTTTTTCCTGATCCTAGGAAGTTTGTAAGATCAGTACAACATGCTATGAGAAATGAGGGGCATGGTGTCCTCTCACCCAGGAAACGGTTTAGGTTGAGGAAGTGGGTCACAACAGTGCGTAAAGGTTTACCTTCAGACACTGTTTAGATGTTTAATTTCTTACTGACACTGGGGCTTTTTGAGCTTTGCTATTGGTCTATTTCTCTGATGGCTTTTCTCCCACTTCTTATGGAGACTCTTCGGGTAGGCTCGCTCAATATAAATGGCGCCAGAGATGCGGGAAAGAGGAGTGTGTTGGGTGAATATGTAAAACAAAAAAAAGTACAGGTGTTGTTTCTGCAGGAGACGCATAGTGATGTGGTGAATGAAGTTGATTGGGGGCTCTGGTGGAAAGGGGCAAGTGTGTTGAGCCATGGGACAAATCTTAGTGCAGGGGTGGCAGTCCTTTTTGCACCTGGTCTGGCTGTAAAAATTTGCTCCTCAAAGGAGGTGTGTAGGGGTAGGTTGCTTGTTGTTAAAGCAGAAATTAACAACATGTGTTTTGTCTTTATAAATGTGTATGCGCCTAACACAGGGAGAGAAAGAGGGGTTCTATTTGGGAGTCTTAGACAGGAACTCTCACAAGTAGCGCCTGAGGAGACGCTGGTGATCGGAGGTGACTGGAACTGTACAATGGATTTTACAAAAGACAGAAATGGGGAAGAGCCTCATTCAGTGTCAGTGGGAGGTTTAAGGGATATCTTTAATCAGTTTGACCTAGTGGATGTTTGGAGAACTAAACATCCAAACACAAGACAGTATACGTGGGTGAAGGTTTTTGGGGCTAGGGTGAGTGCAGCTCGATCGCTTTTACATGTCCAGGAATCAGAGCAATAGGCTGCTGGGTGCTACCATTCTCCCAGTGGGGTTTTCGGATCACCACATAACCATGGCTCGGCTGTCTATTTCACCAGGGCCCCGGCAGGCATCTTATTGGAAGTTCAATGTAAAGCTCTTACAAGATGCCACTTTTTGCTCAGGTTTCCAGACTTTTTGGGAAAGATGGGGGCAGCGAAGAGAGGAGTATGAGTCTCTGAGTCAATGGTGGGATGTGGGGAAAGTGCAAATTTGGCTTTTCTGTCAACAGTATACTGCTCTCTCATCCTCAGAGGCTAGGAGAGTATTGGGGGAACTAGAGCGGTGTATTAGTGAGATGGAGGTAGAGATGGTGGGGCAAGGCAATGTAGGCCTCCAGGCTAACTTAGCCGAATTACGTAGGGACCTGGGCAGTTTTTTCCAGGTTAAAGCAAAGGGAGCACTTGTAAGAGCTAGGTTCTCCATGCTCAAGGAGATGGATGCTCCCAGCTCCTTCTTCTTTGGTTTGGAAAGACAGAGCAGTGAAGCCAAGGGTATGCATTGTCTACGGCTGTCTGATGGGCGGGTGACCTCTGTGGTGGGGGAGATGCGGGAGCGGACTGTGGAGTTTTATACTGAATTGTATAGGGCAGAAATGTGTGATCCTATGTGTGCTCAGGTCTTGTTCGCAGGACTCCCTAAGCTCTCTCGGGCACAGAGGGATGAAATGGACATTCCTCTGTTGTCACATGAACTGGCAGAGGCAGTAACCCAGATGTCCCCCGGTCGTGCACCTGGGGTCGATGGACTTCCAGTGGAATTTTACAATAAATTCTGGGGAACAATTGGACAGGATTTATTTTGCGTGTTGCGTGAATGCGTCAGGGTAGGAGAGTTGCCGATGAGCTGCCGTCGGGCGGCTCTGACTCTCCTGCCCAAAAAAGGGGACTTGTGTGAACTTAAGAACTGGAGGCCTGTGGCATTACTCTGTGCGGACTACAAGATTTTTGCCAAGGTCCTCTCTAACAGACTGAAGTCCCATCTGGACTCTATAATACACAAGGACCAGACATATTGTGTACCGGGACGCTCAATCACGGACAACTTGTTCTTGATTAGGGACATGTTGGATTTGTCTAGAGGTTCTAATGTGAACTTTGGACTGGTCTCTAGATCAAGAGAAGGCTTTTGAGTTTGTGTTTGGGAAGAGTTTTGTGACCTGTGTGAAGCTGTTGTATGCTGGGGCGTCATGTATGGTTAAGGTGGGAGGGGGGCTCAGTAGGCCAGTCTGGGTGAGACGGGGTATTAGACAAGGATGCCCTCTATCTGGGCAGCTGTACACACTAGCCATTGAGCCTTTTTTAGGACTGCTACGCAGGAGACTGCGGGGAGTGTGCTGGACAGGCATGGATGTGGTGACAGGAATAGCAGTCTCAGCATATGCAGATGATGTTTCTGTGATGGTCAGGGATGGGCAAGATATGCAGGAACTAGAGACCAGTCTGAAGGTGTACGAGGGAGCTTCATCAGCTAAGGTAAACTGGGGCAAGAGCAAAGCTCTGTTATGTGGGGCATGGGGGGATAGGGTTCCTCCTCTGCTTCCAGGGGGTTTGCAGTGGGGTTGTGAAGGGCTTAAAGTGTTGGGGGTGTACCTGGGCTCGGAGAGGTGGGTCAGCAAGAACTGGGAGGGGCTGTCACAGGCAGTGGTGTCAAGACTGGCCAGGTGGAGGTGGCTCCTGTCCCAAGTGTCATATAGAGGGAGGGTGCTGATAATCAACAACCTGGTGGCATCTTCCTTGTGGCATAAACTGGCTGTCCTCAACCCCCCCGCCGGTCTGCTTGCAGACCTGCAACGCAAGCTGGTGGACTTCTTTTGGTCGGGACATCACTGGCTGAAGGCAGCAGTTTTGTACATGACCGTCCACGAAGGAGGACAGGGCTTGGTGGAACTGGAGAGCAGGATGGCTGCTTTCCGACTAAAGGCGGTGCAGAGACTGCTGTACCACACTGATGTTGGCTGGAGGGAACCAGCATGCGCGCTGCTGAGGAGAGCTGGCGGATTAGGGTTGGACCGGCAGCTGTTCCTCATGAAGCTGGAGAGGCTGAGTACAGCAGGTCTCTCAGAGTTTTACTCTGCGGTGCTGAGGGCCTGGCAGCTGCTAAGGCCCACACGAGAAGGGGGTGTGGAGCCTGGGCAGTGGGTGTGGGAGGAGCCTATCTTCCACAACCCAGCCATCCCTTTGAGATCGGTTCAGTCGGCCACCCTGCAGAGGCAACTGATGGCAGGAGGTTTACAAAGGCTGGGTGACCTGAGACTGCTGGGAGAGGAGGGGTGGAAAACCCCGGAGGTCTTGGCGCAACAAACAGGAATAACGTCTCTTAGGCTGCTGGAAAGATTCCTGGAGGAGGTCCAGGAGGCACTGTCTGAGCCGGTAAGGGGGGTGTTTGAGAGGCCAAAGGGAGAGGGGCCACCAATGTTCCCGCCACTGCAGGTGACGGCAGAGACTGGAGACTGGCAAGGGGGTCTGGAGGACTTGTTAGATTTTAACACTCCGAGCCTGGGGGAGTTTGAGGGGGTGGGAGGTAAAGCCCTCTACAACCTCTGCGTTAAGGTTAGGAGCATTAGAAGCCTAACAGGAGTGAAGGCACATCAGTGGCAGGGGGTATGTGGGGCGGAGAGTATGGTGGGTTTTCGATGGAGGGCGCTCTACAAACCCCCAGTACCAAAGAGGTCAGGGGACCTCCAGTGGAGGGTTCTTCATGGAGCCCTGGCCACTAACAGCTGGTTGGCACGGGTTGATCCGGGAATTGGGCAGGGGTGTCCTTTCTGTCAAATGAAAGAAACTGTAATTCATGTGTTTTCTGTGTGCACCAGGTTAATGCCATTAATGTCTCTGTTGGAATGTCTGTGTGACAGGTTGGGGGTGGTTTTTGCTGTTGGGATGTTTATAATGGGATACAGGTATTCGAGTAAGGAGAAAGAAAAATGTGTTTTGTTGAATTTTCTGTTTGCTCAGGCAAAGTTAGCTATTTGGCTAACAAGGAGGAACAGGGTTAAAGGTGGGGGTATAACAGACCCTTTACTACTGTTTAATGGGATGGTCTCTGCGCGCCTTAGGGTTGAGTTTGAGTTCTATAAAATGATCAAATGTGTGGAGATGTTTGAGGAGATATGGTGTGTTGGGGGGGGCTGTCTGTATTGCTGGGGAAGATGTTTTGGATATACGGTTGTAGGAGAGGGTTTTTGGTGATTTGTATCATGTGGTAGAGGATATATTTTTATTTTTTATTTTAGGGGAGGGGGGGGGGGGGGTGAGTTTTAAATGAATTGAGAATGTTTCAATAAAGAAAGACCAAAAGTCAAGTCTCTCTCTCTCTCTCTCTCTCTCTCTCGTCGGAGTGCATGCTGGGAGTGAGTCGTCAAGCAGAGTGTTTGTGAGAGCGAATGGAATTTCTTTTCACTCTATTGGGTTTTGGTATGTACATATATATATATATATATATTGATTAGTTTAGTTGTTTTACGGATATATTGTTTAACTATCACTAAGCACGTATAGGGGTGGTGGGATCTTTGAGCACGTATAGGGGTGGTGGGATCTTTGAGGTTGTTTTTTCGCGAGGGCACAACCAGCGGGTGGGGCTGGTTGCAATGGCCACTCACGGAAATGTAGAGTTTGAAAAACTTAGTCGGAGGCATGGAGTAAAAATTCCTGCTGCGGCTGGGTGTTCAGTGGAAGAATGTAGCTTGGCTGTGGGTGCTATCATTGGGTATGATAGCATCAAATCAGCCTCAAGGATGAATAGCGCTGTAGTGATATTCTTAGATTCAATTGAAAAGGTGAATAAGATAGTTGAGAGGGGTGTTGTGTTGCGGGAGACACAGACGCCGGTATTTCCGCTTATGAATCCTGCGAAGAAAGTTATGCTTTCTAACGTGCCACCATTTGTTAGAGATGAAGTGTTAGAGCGAGAGTTATCTCGCCATGGTCAAATCGTATCTACAATAAAGAAGGTTCTTTTTGGATGCAAATCTCCGTTGTTGAAACACGTCGTGTCTCATAGGAGACAAGTGCATATGATTTTACAGAAGGAAGGAGATGAACTGAATTTAGCGTTTAGTTTTAAGATTGATGGATTTGATTATGTCTTCTATGCATCTACTGAATCAATGAAATGTTTTGGATGTGGAAGAGAGGGGCATTTGGTGCGTAATTGTCCCGAGAATGAACGCGCTGAGCCTGGTAGTAGCTTTAGTGCGGGTGCAACTAACGTACCACAGCGAAGGGATGAAAATACTACAGGTGTAGGGGAAGAGAGAAGGTGGGCAGATGTGGTTGGAAAAGTAGGAGAGGAAGGCATTGTGGATACGGGGGCAATTGTGGTAGATCAGAACAAAGAGGGAGGGGAAACAGTAGGTGAGATTGCGACTGCCGTCGCTGAGTTGGTGCTGGAAAATGAAATTGGAGGTCAAGAGGAGATTGAAATAACGGAAAAGGAAGCGGATGTTTTCAAAATACCGAGGAGTAAAAGGAAGAATTTAAGGGGTGGTGAAGGGTCTAATTCTAAGAGAAAGGTAGAGATGGATAAATCAGGTGAAGATGAACAGGTTGTAGAGATGGGGTTTTCTTCTGGGGAGGATAGCGAGAGTGAGTCATCTGACGCGTCACAACAATATAGTGAGATAGATGGGGTGGAAGGGAGGTATGGGATCGAGAAGATACGTCAATTTCTGAAGTTGACAAAAGGGAAGAAATATATGCAGGATTACAATGTAACTGATTTTTTCCCTGAACGTGAATTGTTTATTGAATCAGCAAAGTTTCTGATGTCAAAAATTACAGGGGGAGGTTTGAAAAGCCCTGAAATTGCTAGACTCAAGAAAGTGGTCACGAGAGTAATAAGTGATGCAAATTCTAAAGAAAATGAAAGAGTTCAGTTGCAGTTTTAACTCTGTAAAGAGATGTGGTGGCTGTATCTTCCTCTGTATTTTTTTCTTATCCATGAGCAGTTTTAAGATCTCTTCTTTAAACGTAAATGGGGCAAGAGATGTTAAAAAAAGAGCCATGGTGTATGAGTTAATGAGGGGAAAGGGAAGTGACATAATTTTTCTACAAGAAACGCATAGTAATTTGGAAAATGAAGTTATGTGGCAACAGGAGTGGGGGGGGACAGTGGTGTGTAGTCATAAAAACTCAAAAAGTGGGGGTGTGGTTATCTTGTTCTCAAAAGGGTTTTTGCCTTTGTCATATGAGGTTGAAGAGGTAGTTGAGGGGAGGTTATTAAAAGTTAGAGCAAGGTATGAAAACATCAATATGTGTCTGATAAATGTATATGCCCCAGTGGTGACAGTTGAGAGGGTATGTTTTTTAGAGACATTATCAAATACCATTGAGAAATGTAACAAAGAAGATTATTTGTTTATTGCTGGGGATTTTAACTGCACAGTTAGTGATTTAGATAGAAATCACCAAGAACCTCATATAGCCTCAAGGACGTTTTTAAAACGCCTTATTGTAACAAATGAACTGTGTGATATTTGGCGGAGTCAACATGGAAGAACAAGGCAGTACACCTGGGCGCATGTGAGAGAGAACATCATCTCTATGGCCAGGTTAGATAGGTTTTATGTTTTTGAGCATCAATCTCAGGTCTGTAAATCAAGTGTGATAACTCCAGTGGGATTTTCTGATCATTGTTTAATAACAGAGGTGGTGTTCATTAACGATGTAAAACCTAAAAGCGCATACTGGCATTTTAATATAACTTTATTGAGTGATGCTCACTTCAGGAATTGTTTCAGTTTTTTTTGGGAGAGGTGGAGGTCTCAAAAGGCCAGTTTTGTATCCCTTCAACAATGGTGGGATATAGGGAAAATCCAGATTCAACAATTTTGTAATCAATACACGGAGAATGTCACCAAGGATATCACCAGATCAATGAAAGCCCTAGAGATTGAAATAGTGGAACTCATGACGTTGGTTGAGACCACAGGAGATCGAGGCCATACTCAGGCCCTCAAGAGGAGAAAAGCTGCATTGGCAGATCTGCTGGGTATCAGAGCACAGGGGGCATTGGTGAGAAGTACATTTCAGGGCATATCTGAAATGGATGCCTCATCCAAATTTTTCTTTGGTTTAGAGAAAAAGAATGGACAAAGAAAAATTATTCATTGTCTCAAATCAGCTGTTGGACAAGAGCTCACTAGCCCTAGTGAAATTAGAAAGAGGACAGTAGAGTTCTATGCTGAGCTCTACAAGTGTGAGTACAAAGAGGACAAAACAGTGACACAGCAGTTCTTTGATGGGCTCCCAAAGGTGCCTGCAGAAGCTCAGGTTGAGCTTGAGCAACCATTGTCTTTGCAGGATTTATACACTGCATTAAATGGCATGGAAAATGGAAGGGCACCAGGCATTGATGGGCTTCCCGTTGACTTTTTTAAGTCTTTTTGGGCTATGTTGGGAGAGGATTGGTTAGAAGTAGCTAATGATAGTTTAACCGGAGGGTTACTACCAATAAGCTGCAGAAGGGCTGTCCTCACCCTACTGCCTAAAAAGGGTGACCTGAGGGAGGTGAAGAACTGGAGGCCGGTGGCTTTATTGTGTACTGATTATAAAATATTGTCAAAGGCTTTGTCCAACAGGCTGAAGGAGGTGATGGGGCAAATCATACATACGGATCAGTCCTACTGTGTTCCTGGCAGGCAGATAGGGGATAACATTTCTCTGATTCGTGATTTTTTAGACGTCTCTAAGGCTATTGGGTTGGATGCTGGTCTAATTTCAATTGATCAGGAAAAGGCATTTGACCGAGTTGAACATCAATATTTATGGCACACGTTTGAGGCGTTTGGGTTCAGCTCTGGTTTTATTGCCATGATAAAGGTGATATATGGTGACATTGAAAGTGTATTGAAAGTTAACGGTGGTTTGAGTGCTCCTTTTAAAGTGTGTAGAGGTATTAGGCAGGGATGTTCTATGTCTGGGATGTTATATGCTATTGCTATAGAGCCACTACTAAATAGCATTAGAAGTCGCATTGCAGGGGTGTGCCTTTCAGAGGATATTCCTCCTATTCGTCTTTCAGCCTATGCTGATGATGTAGTTGTGCTAGTGAAAAATCAAGCGGAGGTGGATAGTTTGAGTCTAATGGTTGATCGTTTTAGGGGAATATCCTCTGCAAAGGTAAATTGGGAAAAGAGTTGTGCTTTACAGATTGGAGAATGGTCTGGAGGGATCATGGCTTTGCCAGGGGGGCTAGAATGGTGTAAGGGAGGTTTTAAGTATCTTGGAGTGTACCTAGGAGATGAGGGGACTATGGAAAAAAATTGGAGTGGGGTGGTTGAAATGGTGGAAGGGAGGATGAGGAGATGGCGTTGGTTACTATCTCGTATGTCATATAGGGGGCGCACTATTATAGTTAACAATGTGATTGCCTCTGCACTGTGGCATCGGTTGTCAGTTTTAGAACCACCATCTGGCCTTCTGGCTAAGATACAGGCAATTATTGTGGATTTCTTTTGGGATAAATATCACTGGGTTCCACAAAGTGTTTTGTATTTGTCAAAAGAGGAGGGGGGACAAGGTCTTGTACATCTTGCTAGTAGGGCTGCTGCTTTCCGGTTTCAGTTCATTCAAAGGCTGCTTTATGGACCGGAAAATGTGGTGTGGAGAGGGGTGACAGGTCTTATATTACAGCGGGTTGGAGGATTAGGTTTAAAGAAGGCTTTATTTCTGGTTGATAGTAGCCAGATTTCTAGGGAAGGAGTACCTCCGTTTTACAGAGGCCTTCTCAGAGTGTGGAGCGTAATGAAGGTGTCCAGAAGAACTTCAGCGGAGTCAGTGCATTGGCTGTTGGAGGAACCTCTGGTGTATGGGGCAAGACTGGATTGTACAACTGCAGCTGTTCCACATTTCTCCAAGATTCTGGTGAAGGGGAAAATCATCACCTTAAGACAGTTAATGGCCATGGCTGGGCCCGCCTTAATGGATGGAAGACGGGTGGCAGAACATTTGGGGATGAGGTCGGAAAGGATTGTCGGACAAATGCTGGGGAGCTGTAGGAAGGCTCTGTCAGCGGAAGAATGGGGTATGCTTAGTAGCCACAAGAAGAAGGTGCAAGATGAAGACGTCTCATTTCCAAAACTAGGGATTACACCAAATATCCCAGAGTCAGAAAGAAAGGCGTTATTGCTGGATTTGAGAGGGTTGGAGGAGGTGGGTTTGGATGAGGTGAATGGGAAGGAATTGTATAGGGGGTGTGTCAAGGTGTTGAATAAAGATAAATTGAAAAATAGAAAAGATACTCCATGGAGGGTAAAATTGGGCATTGATGACAAGGTAAAGCCAGCATGGAGAGCACTGTACAAACCACCGTTACAAAAGGGTACTGGTGATATGCAATGGAGGGTTTTGCATGGCATCATTGCAGTTAATGCTTTTGTATCTGTTATTAACTCAGATGTTAGAGATGGATGTCCTTTTTGTAATATAAGAGAAACCATTTTTCACTGTTTTATGGAGTGTGAGAGGATAAAACCTCTATTGGAAATGCTGGAATCTTTGTTTAAAGCAGTAGGGGAGTTTTTCAATAACACTGTTTTTATTTTGGGGTTTCAATATAGTAAACAACAGAAAAGAAAATGTCAAATGTTAAATTTTATTTTGGGACAAGCTAAGATGTCAATTTTTCTGAGTAGGAAACATAAGATAGAAACGGGATATGGGCAGGATGTAAGATGTGTTTTTAAAGGTTTAGTGAAAGCAAGAATAAAAGTAGATTTTGAGTTCTTTTCAGCTGTAAAAGATCTCCTATTATTTGAGGAGAAGTGGGCCTACGAAAGAGCGCTTTGTTTTGTAGAGGAGGGGAAATTATTTTTTGCTGCTGAAATAAGTTGAATGTATATGTTATGTATTTATTTTTGTTTAGGAATAACATTTGTTGTTTCATTTCTGAAAAGGCAGTGTGTCATTATTTATGTTAACACTTGAGTAAAAAATAAAGGTTTTATAAAAACTCAAACTCTCTCTCTCTCTCTCTCTCTCTCTCTCTCCATTTCTCTTTAATTTTTCCAGTTTTTGATTATGAATTAAAGGGATTGTAATACAACGGCTTAGTGTTCAGTTTAGTCTCCTGATTGCCGTATTAGATTAAGAAATGTCAGTGTGCATGTTTCCTCTTCCCTGCTCTCTGTTCAACAATACCATTCTACCATCACACACAATGGCCTCCAATTCCACCATGACTCTTCACAGAACATCAAACCTAACGCTAATCAAACGCATTCTTCCACCGCATTCTTCCACCTCTTTCTTTCTTCTCTCGTGTTTTCCTTTTGACGAGACTTTGTGGTGTTTAGTGTAGGAGACAGCAACAAGTGAAAATCAGGTTTAATCACAGTCTCCACTTGTCTTATTCTTCAAGATGTCTTGAAGCTCTGGACCAGGGCTTTCCAACTCAGCTTTCTTGTAATCTTGTTATCTTAAACACCGGGAGCTTCTGGTGACAGTAGTTAAGCAAAAGTAAAAAAGTATACACAATTATTTATGTTCCTCTTGGGTTATAGATCTTTGGAACCAATTCTGTTAATTTCACTTCTATGACCTTCCTGCTCTCAATTCCAGAACATGTACTCAACCCCCCCCCCCCCCCATCCTAAACCATAATCACAGAGCAGACAGCTATAGTCCATGTTATTCTCCACACCAACCCCCCCCATCCTAAACCTCAATCACAGAGCAGACCGCTATAGTCCATGTTATTCTCTTCCCCACACCGACCCCCCCCATCCTAAACCTCAATCACAGAGCAGACAGCTATAGTCCATGTTATTCTCTTCTCCACACCGACCCCCCCCCCCCCCCCATCCTAAACCTCAATCACAGAGCAGACCGCTATAGTCCATGTTATTCTCCACACCACCCCCCCCCCCCATCCTAAACCTCAATCACAGAGCAGACAGCTATAGTCCATGTTATTCTCTTCTCCACACCAACCCCCCCCCCCCCATCCTAAACCTCATTCACAGCGCAGACAGCTATAGTCCATGTTATTCTCCACACCGACCATCCCCCATCCTAAACCTCAATCACAGCACTGACAGCTATAGTTCATGTTAATCTCCACACAGCTGAGCCCCTGTGTGTGTGTGTGTTCGTTTGTGCATGCGTGTGTGCTTGCGCACGTGTGTGTTCACGTGTGTGTGTGTGTGTGTGTGTGTGTGTGTGTGTGTGTGTGTGTGTGTGTGTGTGTGTGTGTGTGTGTGTGTGTGTGTGTGTGTGTGTGCGTGTGTGTCTGTATGCCTGTGTCTGTGAAAGCCAGATTTATAATGGTCTGTGGCCATCAGTACACTGAACATGACCCTCTGTATCAGGAAGGAGACACACTTAATGCCTGCCACAGCCACAGGGACAGAGACCGGGACAGCCACAGGGACAGAGACCGGGACAGCCACAGGGACAGAGACCGGGACAGCCACAGGGACAGAGACCGGGACAGCCACAGGGACATAGACAGCGACCGGGACAGCCACAAGGAAAGGGACAGAGACCGGGACAGCCACAAGGACAGAGACCGGGACAGCCACAGGGACAGAGACAGAGACCGGGACAGCCACAAGGACAGAGACCGGGACAGCCACAGGGACAGAGACCGGGACAGCCACAAGGACAGAGACCGGGACAGCCACAGGAACAGAGACCGGGACAGCCACAAGGAGAGAGACCGGGACAGCCACAGCCACAAGGACAGAGACCGGGACAGCCACAGGGACAAAGACAGAGACCGGGACAGCCACAGGGACAGAGACCGGGACAGCCACAAGGACAGAGACCGGGAGAGCCACAGGGACAGAGACCGGGACAGCCACAAGGACAGAGACCGGGACAGCCACAGGGACAGAGACCGGGACAGCCACAGGGACAGCGACCGGGACAGCCACAAGGAAAGGGACAGAGACCGGGACAGCCACAAGGACAGAGACCGGGACAGCCACAGGGACAGAGACAGAGACCGGGACAGCCACAAGGACAAAGACCGGGACAGCCACAGGGACAGAGACCGGGACAGCCACAAGGACAGAGACCGGGACAGCCACAGGAACAGAGACCGGGACAGCCACAAGGAGAGAGACCGGGACAGCCACAGCCACAAGAACAGAGACCGGGACAGCCACAGGGACAAAGACAGAGACCGGGACAGCCACAAGGACAGAGACCGGGACAAACACAGGGACAGAGACCGGGACAGCCACAAGGACAGAGACCGGGACAGCCACAAGGACAGAGGCCGGGACAGCCACAGGGACAGAGACCGGGACAGCCACAGGGACAGAGACCAGGACAGCCACAAGGACAGAGACCGGGACAGCCACAGGGACAAAGACAGAGAAGGAGGAGCCAGATTTATAATGGTCTGTGGCCATCAGTACACTGAACATGACCCTCTGTATCAGGAAGGAGACACACTTAATGCCTGCCACAGCCACAGGGACAGAGACCGGGACAGCCACAGGGACAGAGACTGGGACAGCCACAAGGACAGAGACCGGGACAGCCACAGGGACAGAGACCAGGACAGCCACAGGGACAGAGACCGGGACAGCCACAGGGACATAGACAGCGACCGGGACAGCCACAAGGAAAGGGACAGAGACCGGGACAGCCACAAGGACAGAGACCGGGACAGCCACAGGGACAGAGACAGAGACCGGGACAGCCACAAGGACAGAGACCGGGACAGCCACAAGGACAGAGACCGGGACAGCCACAGGGACAGAGACCGGGACAGCCACAAGGACAGAGACCGGGACAGCCACAGGGACAGAGACCGGGACAGCCACAGGGACAGAGACCGGGACAGTCACAAGAACAGAGACCGGGACAGCCACAGGGACAGAGACCGGGACAGCTACAAGGACAGAGACCGGGACAGCCACAGGGACAGAGACCGGGACAGCCACAGGGACAGAGACAGGGACAGCCACAGCCACAAGGACAGAGACCGGGACAGCCACAGGGACAGAGACCGGGACAGCCACAGGGACAGAGACCGGGACAGCCACAGCCACAGGGACAGAGGCCGGGACAGCCACAGGGACAGAGACCGGGACAGCCACAGCCACAAGGACAGAGACCGGGACAGCCACAGGGACAGAGACCAGGACAGCCACAGGGACAGAGACCGGGACAGCCAAAAGGACAGAGACAGGGACAGCCACAGGGACAGAGACCGGGACAGCCACAAGGACAGAGACCGGGACAGCCACAGGGACAGAGACAGAGACCGGGACAGCCACAAGGACAGAGACCGGGACAGCCACAAGGACAGAGACCGGGACAGCCACAAGGACAGAGACCGGGACAGCCACAAGGACAGAGACCGGGACAGCCACAGGGACAGAGACCGGGACAGCCACAAGGACAGAGACCAGTACAGCCACAGGGACAGAGACAGAGACCGGGACAGCCACAAGGACAGAGACCGGGACATCCACAAGGCCAGAGACCAGGACAGCCACAGGGACAGAGACCGGGACAGCCACAGGGACAAAGACAGAGAAGGAGGAGCCAGATTTATAATGGTCTGTGGCCATCAGTACACTGAACATGACCCTCTGTATCAGGAAGGAGACACACTTAATGCCTGCCACAGCCACAGGGACAGAGACCGGGACAGCCACAGGGACAGAGACTGGGACAGCCACAAGTACAGAGACCGGGACAGCCACAGGGACAGAGACCGGGACAGCCACAGGGACAGAGACCGGGACAGCCACAGGGACATAGACAGCGACCGGGACAGCCACAAGGAAAGGGACAGAGACCGGGACAGCCACAAGGACAGAGACCGGGACAGCCACAGGGACAGAGACAGAGACCGGGACAGCCACAAGGACAGAGACCGGGACAGCCACAGGGACAGAGACCGGGACAGCCACAAGGACAGAGACCGGGACAGCCACAGGAACAGAGACCGGGACAGCCACAAGGAGAGAGACCGGGACAGCCACAGCCACAAGGACAGAGACCGGGACAGCCACAGGGACAAAGACAGAGACCGGGACAGCCACAGGGACAGAGACCGGGACAGCCACAAGGACAGAGACCGGGACAGCCACAGGGACAGAGACCGGGACAGCCACAGGGACAGAGACCGGGACAGCCACAAGGACAGAGACCGGGACAGCCACAGGGACAGAGACCGGGACAGCCACAGGGACAGAGACCGGGACAGTCACAAGAACAGAGACCGGGACAGCCACAGGGACAGAGACCGGGACAGCTACAAGGAAAGAGACCAGGACAGCCACAGGGACAGAGACCGGGACAGCCTCAGCCACAAGGACAGAGACCGGGACAGCCACAGGGACAGAGACCGGGACAGCCACAGGGACAGAGACCGGGACAGCCACAGGGACAGAGACCGGGACAGCCATAGGGACAGAGACCGGGACAGCCACAGGGACAGAGACAGGGACAGCCACAGCCACAAGGACAGAGACCGGGACAGCCACAGGGACAGAGACCGGGACAGCCACAGGGACAGAGACCGGGACAGCCACAGCCACAGGGACAGAGGCCGGGACAGCCACAGGGACAGAGACCGGGACAGCCACAGCCACAAGGACAGAGACCGGGACAGCCACAGGGACAGAGACCAGGACAGCCACAGGGACAGAGACCGGGACAGCCAAAAGGACAGAGACAGGGACAGCCACAGGGACAGAGACCGGGACAGCTACAAGGACAGAGACCGGGACAGCCACAGGGACAGAGACCGGGACAGCCACAGGGACAGAGACAGGGACAGCCACAGCCACAAGGACAGAGACCGGGACAGCCACAGGGACAGAGACCGGGACAGCCACAGGGACAGAGACCGGGACAGCCACAGCCACAGGGACAGAGGCCGGGACAGCCACAGGGACAGAGACCGGGACAGCCACAGCCACAAGGACAGAGACCGGGACAGCCACAGGGACAGAGACCAGGACAGCCACAGGGACAGAGACCGGGACAGCCAAAAGGACAGAGACAGGGACAGCCACAGGGACAGAGACCGGGACAGCCACAAGGACAGAGACCGGGACAGCCACAGGGACAGAGACAGAGACCGGGACAGCCACAAGGACAGAGACCGGGACAGCCACAAGGACAGAGACCGGGACAGCCACAAGGACAGAGACCGGGACAGCCACAGGGACAGAGACCGGGACAGCCACAAGGACAGAGACCAGTACAGCCACAGGGACAGAGACAGAGACCGGGACAGCCACAAGGACAGAGACCGGGACATCCACAAGGCCAGAGACCAGGACAGCCACAGGGACAGAGACTGGGACAGCCACAGGGACAAAGACAGAGAAGGAGGAGCCAGATTTATAATGGTCTGTGGCCATCAGTACACTGAACATGACCCTCTGTATCAGGAAGGAGACACACTTAATGCCTGCCACAGCCACAGGGACAGAGACCGGGACAGCCACAGGGACAGAGACTGGGACAGCCACAAGTACAGAGACCGGGACAGCCACAGGGACAGAGACCGGGACAGCCACAGGGACAGAGACCGGGACAGCCACAGGGACATAGACAGCGACCGGGACAGCCACAAGGAAAGGGACAGAGACCGGGACAGCCACAAGGACAGAGACCGGGACAGCCACAGGGACAGAGACAGAGACCGGGACAGCCACAAGGACAGAGACCGGGACAGCCACAAGGACAGAGACCGGGACAGCCACAGGAACAGAGACCGGGACAGCCACAGGGACAGAGACCGGGACAGCCACAAGGACAGAGACCGGGACAGCCACAGGAACAGAGACCGGGACAGCCACAAGGAGAGAGACCGGGACAGCCACAGCCACAAGGACAGAGACCGGGACAGCCACAGGGACAAAGACAGAGACCGGGACAGCCACAGGGACAGAGACCGGGACAGCCACAAGGACAGAGACCGGGACAGCCACAGGGACAGAGACCGGGACAGCCACAGGGACAGAGACCGGGACAGCCACAAGGACAGAGACCGGGACAGCCACAGGGACAGAGACCGGGACAGCCACAGGGACAGAGACCGGGACAGTCACAAGAACAGAGACCGGGACAGCCACAGGGACAGAGACCGGGACAGCTACAAGGAAAGAGACCAGGACAGCCACAGGGACAGAGACCGGGACAGCCTCAGCCACAAGGACAGAGACCGGGACAGCCACAGGGACAGAGACCGGGACAGCCACAGGGACAGAGACCGGGACAGCCACAGGGACAGAGACCAGGACAGCCATAGGGACAGAGACCGGGACAGCCACAGGGACAGAGACAGGGACAGCCACAGCCACAAGGACAGAGACCGGGACAGCCACAGGGACAGAGACCGGGACAGCCACAGGGACAGAGACCGGGACAGCCACAGCCACAGGGACAGAGGCCGGGACAGCCACAGGGACAGAGACCGGGACAGCCACAGCCACAAGGACAGAGACCGGGACAGCCACAGAGACAGAGACCAGGACAGCCACAGGGACAGAGACCGGGACAGCCAAAAGGACAGAGACAGGGACAGCCACAGGGACAGAGACCGTGACAGCCACAAGGACAGAGACCGGGACAGCCACAGGGACAGAGACAGAGACCGGGACAGCCACAAGGACAGAGACCGGGACAGCCACAAGGACAGAGACCGGGACAGCCACAAGGACAGAGACCGGGACAGCCACAAGGACAGAGACCGGGACAGCCACAGGGACAGAGACCGGGACAGCCACAAGGACAGAGACCAGGACAGCCACAGGGACAGAGACAGAGACCGGGACAGCCACAAGGACAGAGACCGGGACATCCACAAGGACAGAGACCAGGACAGCCACAGAGACAGAGACAGAGACCGGGACAGCCACAAGGACAGAGATCGGTACAGCCACAAGGACAGAGACCTGGACAGCCACAGGGACATAGACAGCGACCGGGACAGCCACAAGGAAAGGGACAGAGACCGGGACAGCCACAAGGACAGAGACCGGGACAGCCACAGGGACAGAGACAGAGACCGGGACAGCCACAAGGACAGAGACCGGGACAGCCACAAGGACAGAGACCGGGACAGCCACAGGAACAGAGACCGGGACAGCCACAGGGACAGAGACCGGGACAGCCACAAGGACAGAGACCGGGACAGCCACAGGAACAGAGACCGGGACAGCCACAAGGAGAGAGACCGGGACAGCCACAGCCACAAGGACAGAGACCGGGACAGCCACAGGGACAAAGACAGAGACCGGGACAGCCACAGGGACAGAGACCGGGACAGCCACAAGGACAGAGACCGGGACAGCCACAGGGACAGAGACCGGGACAGCCACAGGGACAGAGACCGGGACAGCCACAAGGACAGAGACCGGGACAGCCACAGGGACAGAGACCGGGACAGCCACAGGGACAGAGACCGGGACAGTCACAAGAACAGAGACCGGGACAGCCACAGGGACAGAGACCGGGACAGCTACAAGGAAAGAGACCAGGACAGCCACAGGGACAGAGACCGGGACAGCCTCAGCCACAAGGACAGAGACCGGGACAGCCACAGGGACAGAGACCGGGACAGCCACAGGGACAGAGACCGGGACAGCCACAGGGACAGAGACCGGGACAGCCATAGGGACAGAGACCGGGACAGCCACAGGGACAGAGACAGGGACAGCCACAGCCACAAGGACAGAGACCGGGACAGCCACAGGGACAGAGACCGGGACAGCCACAGGGACAGAGACCGGGACAGCCACAGCCACAGGGACAGAGGCCGGGACAGCCACAGGGACAGAGACCGGGACAGCCACAGCCACAAGGACAGAGACCGGGACAGCCACAGGGACAGAGACCAGGACAGCCACAGGGACAGAGACCGGGACAGCCAAAAGGACAGAGACAGGGACAGCCACAGGGACAGCGACCGTGACAGCCACAAGGACAGAGACCGGGACAGCCACAGGGACAGAGACAGAGACCGGGACAGCCACAAGGACAGAGACCGGGACAGCCACAAGGACAGAGACCGGGACAGCCACAAGGACAGAGACCGGGACAGCCACAGGGACAGAGACCGGGACAGCCACAAGGACAGAGACCAGGACAGCCACAGGGACAGAGACAGAGACCGGGACAGCCACAAGGACAGAGACCGGGACATCCACAAGGACAGAGACCAGGACAGCCACAGAGACAGAGACAGAGACCGGGACAGCCACAAGGACAGAGATCGGTACAGCCACAAGGACAGAGACCTGGACAGCCACAGGGACAGAGACCGGGACAGCCACAAGGACAGAGACCGGGACAGCCACAGGGACAGAGACCGGGACAGCCACAGGGACAGAGACAGAAACGGGGACAGCCACAAGGACAGAGACCGGGACAGCCACAGGGACAGAGACAGAAACGGGGACAGCCACAAGGACAGGGACAGAGACCGGGACAGCCACAAGGACAGGGACAGAGACCGGGACAGCCACAAGGACAGGGACAGAGACCGGGACAGCCACAGGGACAGAGACCTGGACAGCCACAGGGACAGAGACAGAGACCGGGACAGCCACAGCCACAAGGACAGAGACAGAAACGGGGACAGCCACAAGGACAGAGACAGAAACGGGGACAGCCACAAGGACAGAGACAGAAACGGGGACAGCCACAAGGACAGAGACAGAAACGGGGACAGCCACAAGGACAGGAACAGAGACCGGGACAGCCACAAGGACAGGGACAGAGACCGGGACAGCCACAAGGACAGAGACCGGGACAGCCACAGGGACAGAGACAGAGACCGGGACAGCCACAAGGACAGAGACCAGGACAGCCACAGGGACAGAGACAGAGACCGGGACAGCCACAGGGACAGAGACCGGGACAGCCACAGGGACAGAGACCGGGACAGCCACAAGGACAGAGACCGGGACAGCCACAGGGACAGAGACAGAGACCGGGACAGCCACAGGGACAGAGACCGGGACAGCCACAGGGACAGAGACCGGGACAGCCACAAGGACAGAGACCGGGACAGCCACAGGGACAGAGACAGAGACCGGGACAGCCACAAGGACAGAGAGGAGAGAAGGAGAGAGGAGGGTGTTAATGAGGGGAAGGAGAGAAGGAAAGAGGTGGGTGTTAATGAGGGGAAGGAGAGAAGGAGAGAGGAGGGTGTTAATGAGCGGAAGCAGAGAAGGAGAGAGGACGTGTTAATGAGGGGAAGGAGAGAAGTAGAGAGGAGGGTGTTAATGAGGGGAAGGAGAGAAGGAGAGAGGAGGGTGTTCATGAATGGAAGGAGAGGAGAGAGGAGGGTGTTAATGAGGGGAAGAAATGAAGGAGAGAGGAGGGTGTTAATGAGGGGAAGGAGAGAAGGATAGAGGAGGGTGTTAATGAAGGGAAGGAGAGAAGGATAGAGGAGGGTGTTAATGAAGGGAAGGAGAGAAGGAAAGAGAAGGGTGTTAATGAAGGGAAGGAGAGAAGGAGAGATGAGGGTGTTAATGAAGGGAAGGAGAGAAGGAGAGAGGAGGGTGTTAATGAAGGGAAGGAGAGAAGGATTGAGGAAGGTGTTAATGAGGGGAAGGAGAGAAGGAGAGAAGGAGAGAGGAGGGTGTTAATGAAGGGAAGGAGAGAAGGAGAGAAGGAGAGAGGAGGGTGTTAATGAAGGGAAGGAGAGAAGGAGAGATGAGGGTGTTAATGAAGGGAAGGAGAGAAGGAGAGAGGAGGGTGTTAATGAAGGGAAGGAGAGAAGGATAGAGGAGGGTGTTAATGAAGGGAAGGAGAGAAGGAGAGAAGGAGAGAGGAGGGTGTTAATGAAGGGAAAGAGAGAAGGAGAGATGAGGGTGTTAATGAAGGGAAGGAGAGAAGGAGAGAGGAGGGTGTTAATGAGGGGAAGGAGAGAAGGAGAGAAGGAGAGAGGAAGGTGTTAATGAAGGGAAGGAGAGAAGGAGAGAAGGAGAGAGGAAGGTGTTAATGAAGGGAAGGAGAGAAGGAGAGAGGAAGGTGTTAATGAAGGGAAGGAGAGAAGGAGAGAGGAAGGTGTTAATGAAGGGAAGGAGAGAAGGAGAGAGGAAGGTGTTAATGAAGGGAAGGAGAGAAGGAGAGCGGAAGGTGTTAATGAAGGGAAGGAGAGAAGGAGAGGAGGAGATGAGGAAAAAGGTTCCAGTGTATTTTCTCTCTCTCTTTTTTTGGGGGGGGGGGGGGGGGGGGTTGTGAGTGGCGGGAGGTGCGGTGGCCTCTTGTATTATGCTCTTGACTCTCCTCTGGGAGGGCCTAAGAAGCTCTCTAGTCACACTGGACCTGAGGTGACACAGAGGGATGGGAGAAAAAGAGGAGAGGCACGCCAAGAGGAAGGGGAAGCTCAAGAGAGAAAGACGAGGGGGAGAGACGCAAGCCAAGATGAAGAAACAGCACACAGCACTCCTGGGGTAGAGCGAGAGCTAGGTGGGGGAGAGGGGGTACATGAAGGATGAGTAGAGAGAGAAAAAACATGTCAAAATAAGGGAAAGAGAGAGGGCGTGGGGGGGGGCAAGAGGAAGGCTCGTCACGCAAGTGGGCCTCTCTTTCTCAAGACTCTCTGTACCCCCATGTTGTCCTCCTTTGCTCTCTATCCAACCTCTTCAACCTATCTTTCTCTCCCCCCCTCTTACAAAATCTTTCTCCCTCCACCCTTCTCTCTCTCTCTTCCCAGTGGAACAGGCTGGTCACACACAGAACTCCCTTCTCACATACATTACTGTCAAACAGAGACCCTGCATGCGATTTCCACAAAATGTCTTGAATATCTGAAGAATTTCACGTTGTCCATGTTCATGGTATGGACAGGCATAAGCTACGGACAACGAACACAATTGCATTATATCAATGGCAATTTGAATGCACAGAGATACCGTGATGAGATCCTGAGGCCCATTGTCGTGCCATTCATCTGCTGTCATCACCTCATGTTTCAGTATGATAATGCACGGCCCCATGTCACAATGATCTGTACACAATTCCTGGAAGCTGAACATGTCACCTATCGAGCAGGTTAGGGATGCTCTGAATCAACATGTACGACAGCGTGTTCCAGTTCCCACCTTTATCCAGCAACTTCGCACAGACACTGAAGAGGAGTGGGACAACATTCCACAGGCCACAATCAACAGCCTGATCTACTCTATGTGAAGGACATTTGTCACACTGTATAAAGCAAATGGTGATCACACCAGATACTGACTGGTTTTCTGATCCACGCCACTCTGCCATTTTAAAAAGTATCTATGATCTATGACCTGTTGGTATCTGTATTTCCAGTCATGTGACATCCATAGCTTAGGGCCTAATGAATATTTCAATTGACTGATTTCCTCATATGAACTGTAACTCAGTAAAATCTTTTAAATTGTTGCATGTTGCGTTTATATTTTTGTTCAGTATAAATCAGAGGGTACGGTAAGGTCTCTAATCAAGGCAATCAGGGCTGTTTTGAGTGATAACACACACACACATGTGGCACACACACACACAAACACATAACATACAGGATCAGATGAGTGTGTGTGTGTGTGTGTGTGTGTGTGTGTGTGTGTGTGTGTGTGTGTGTGTGTGTGTGTGTGTGTGTGTGTGTGTGTGTGCAAGACACTGACAGAGGGAGATTGTGCTTTATCACCTATCTCCCAGTGTAAAGAACTCACTAATTACACTGTTTGGATGCTAATGATTGTGTTTCATTAGTAGCCTGCTCTCCTGCTCTTAGCCCTCCTCACCCGCTTAAACAGATGAATATGCTGTAATTTCAATTATTTGAATTATGAAAATTGCTTTTTAAAAAGACGCAGTTCCGCTGTGGCGGGTATCATCAGTTCTCCGCTGTGACATAATGTCAGTTTAATTTCTAGAATGGTTTTAATTGTGGGTGGCCCCGCTGAGCGTTAATCATTTAATTGTATTGTCTTTTTTTCTTACTAAACACATAGGGTTGTGTCCCAAATGATACCCTATTCAATTTATAGTGCACTACTTTAGACCAGGGCTGGTCAAAAGTAGTGCACTATATAAGGAATAGAGTGCCATTTCAAACTTACGCCCTCTCCATCCTCGCCAGCACAGATCACTCCACCACTCCAGTCTAGCCAAGCTTTGACCATACACATCCCTTCGCCACTCCGATCTAGCCAAGCTTTGAACATACACATCACTCCGCCACCCCAGTCTAGCCAAGCTTTGACCATACACATCACTCCAGCACTCCAGTCTAGCCAAGCTTTGACCATACACATCACAATCAGTTATCTTTATCTCAGGAGTTGATGAAGACAAGAGAATGAAAGTTGGAAGGAGGATTCAGAAGTTTGAACGTGTTGATAGTCACCATGGTTTGGCCTACATGACCAATGTCATGGAACAAAGGCCAGGGACACTGCCGTCCCCCTCTCTAAAGCATCAAGGAGAGAGAGAGTGTAGGCAGGCCTACATGACCAATGTCATGGAACAAAGGCCAGGGACACTGCTGTCCCTCTCTCTAAAGCATCAAGGAGAGAGAGAATGTAGGCAGGCCTACATGACCAATGTCATGGAACAAAGGCCAGGGACACTGCCGTCCCTCTCTCTAAAGCATCAAGGAGAGAGAGAGTGTAGGCAGGCCTACATGACCAATGTCATGGAACAAAGGCCAGGGACACTGCCGTCCCTCTCTCTAAAGCATCAAGGAGAGAGAGAGTGTAGGCAGGCCTACATGCGAGTGGACCGTGTCAGTTGGCAAAGAAAGCTTTATATGAAACAATGTCATGAGATGAATGTAGAGCAGATATTGACAGAAGATTGAAAATATATATAAAGAGTTGGTAGTTAGAGGAAGCTTTACCTTGTCAGTTAACTGGTTTATCCCTCTCTGATTGAATGGGTGAATGAGAATAAACCATAAGAGCAAATTGTTAGACTTCAGTGCAGCTTTTGACATTATCGATCAGAATCTACTGGAGAAAAAAACGTATGTGTCATGGCTTTACACCCCCTGCTATAATGTGAATAAAGAGTTTACTTGTCTAACAGAACACAGAGGGTGTTCTTTAATGGAAGCCTCTCCAACATAATCCAGGTCAGGCATTCTCCAGGGCAGCTGTCTAGGCCCATTACTTTTTTTCAATCTTTACTGATGACCTGCCACTGGCTCTGAGTAAAGCCTGTGTATCTATCTATGCTGATGACTCAACATTATACACGCCAGCTACCACAGCACTTATCAAAGAGTTGCAGCCAGTTTCTAAATGGGTGGCAAGTAATAAGTTAGTCCTAAATATTTCAAAAACTTTAAGCATTGTATTTGGGACAAATAATTCACTAAACTCTAAATCTCAACTAAATATTGTAAGTGGATAATGTGGAAATTGAGCAAATTGGGGAGACTAAACTGCTTGGAGTTACCCTGGATTGTAAACTGTCATGGTCAAAACATATTGATGCAACAGTAGATAAGATGGGGAGAGCTCTGTCCATAATAAAGCATTGCTTTTTGTCTTCTTAACAGCACTATCAGCAAGGCAGGTCCTAGTTCTGTCACACCTGGACTACTGTCCAGTTGTGTGGTCAGCTGCCACAAAGGAGAGGAGAGGAGAGGAGAGGAGAGGAGAGGAGAGGAGAGGAGAGGAGAGGAGAGGAGAGGAGAGGAGAGGAGAGGAGAGGAGAGGAGAGGAGAGGGGAACAGGGCTGCACGGCTGGCCCTTAAATATACAAAGAGAGCTAACATTAAACAGACAGCTCGGTGCATTCAACATGTCAATACTTCTCACAAATACAAGAAGTGATGAAGTCAATCTCTCCTCTACTTTGAGCCAGGAGAAATTGACAAGCATATTGAAACTACTAGCACACAGCACAACAAGACATA
Source organism: Oncorhynchus mykiss (assembly GCF_013265735.2). NCBI lineage: Eukaryota > Metazoa > Chordata > Actinopteri > Salmoniformes > Salmonidae > Oncorhynchus > Oncorhynchus mykiss. Next base: position 35,988,030 of record NC_048589.1, read on the forward strand.
CCCCACAAGACATGCCACCAGAGTTCTCCTCACAGTCCCCAAGTCCAGAACAGACTATGGGAGGCGCACAGTACTACATAGAGCCATGACTACATGGAACTCTATTCCAAATCAAGTAACTCATGCATGCAGTAAAACATGATAACAGATAAAAATACACCTTAAGGAACAGTGGGGATTGTGAAGAGACACACACATAGGCACAGATTCGCATACGGACACACGATAACATACACACTATATACACGCACACAAGAACATTGTCATAGAGAATCTGAAGAAATGGGGAGCAAAAGATAACAAAAGATTGAAGATCGTTTGTCTGCTCCCCTGTACTGTACTCTTCTCTACTGTACTCTACTGTACTGTACTCTACTCTTCTCTACAGTACTCTACTGTACTCTACTCTACTCTACTGTACTCACCTCTACTATACTGTACTCTAGCATACTCTACTGTACTTACCTCTTCTCTAGTCCACTCTACTCAACTGTACTGTACTGTACTGTACTCTACTCTACTCTACTGTACTGTACTCTACTCTACTGTTCTCTTCTATACTCTACTGTACTCGCCTCTACTATACTGTACTCTACTCTACTGTACTCACCTCTTCTCTATTCTACTCAACTGTACTGTACTGTACTCTACTCTACTGTACTTGCCTCTACTATACTGTACTCTACTCTACTGTACTCTACTCTACTCTACTCTACTCTACTGTACTCTACTGTACTCTACTCAACTGTACTGTACTCTACTGTACTCTTCTCTACAGTACTCTTCTCTACTCGCCTCCACTTTACTGTACTGTACTCACATATACTGTACTCTACTCTACTCTACTCTACTCTACTCAACTGTACTGTACTCTACTGTACTCTTCTCTACTCTACTCTACTCTACTCTACTCTACTCTACTCTACTCAACTGTACTGTACTCTACTGTACTCTTCTCTACATTACTCTTCTCTACTCGCCTCCACTTTACTGTACTGTACTCACCTATACTGTACTGTACTCTACACTACTGTACTGTAGTCTACACTCTACACTACTGTACTGTAGTCTACTGCACGCACCTCTACTACACTCTACTGTGCTCTACTGTACTCACCTCTACTATACTGTAATGCACTCTTCTCTACTGTACTCTTCTCTTCTCTTCTCTAATCTACTCTACTCTACTCACCTCTACTCTACTCACCTCTACTCTACTCACCTCTACCTTACTCACCTTACTCACCTCTACTCTACTCACCTCTACTGTACTATACTCTTCTCTATTCTACTCTACTGTACTCACCTCTATTCTACTCTAATCTACTGTACTCACCTCTACTGTACTGTACTCTACTGTACTCTACTCTACTGTACTCACCTCTATTCTTCTCTACTCTACTCACCTCTACTGTACTCTACTCTACTGTACTCACCTCTATTCTACTCTACTCTACTGTACTCACCTCTTCTCTACTGTACTCTACTCTACTGTACTCACATCAACTCTACTCACCTCTACTCTACTGTACTGTACTCTACTGTACTCACCTCTATTCTGCTCTACTCTACTCTACTCTACTCACCTCACCTCTACTCTACTGTACTCTACTCTACTGTACTCACCTCTTCTCTACTGTACTGTACTCTACTGTACTCACCTCTATTCTACTCTACTCTACTGTACTCACCTAACCTCACCTATACTTTACTGGACTCTACTGTACTGTACTGTACTGTACTGTACTCTAATCTACTGTATTGTACTCTTCTCTACTCTACTGTACTATCCTCTACTCTACTGTACTCACCTCTATTCTACTCTACTCTACTCTACTGTACTCACCTCACCCCACCTATACTCTACTGTACTCTACTGTACTGTACTCTACTCTACTGTACTGTACTGTACTGTACTGTACTCTACTCTACTCTACTGTACTGTACTCACCTCTTCTTTACTGTACTCACTTATTTTCTACTGTACTCTACTCTACTGCACTCACCTCTTTTTTACTGTACTCACTTATTTTCTACTGTACTCTACTCTACTGTACTCACCTCTACTCTACTGTACTCACCTCTACTCTACTGTACTCACCTATTTTACTGTACTCACCTATTTTACTGTACTCTACTGTACTCACCTCCACTCTACAGTACTCTACTATACTGGACTCTACTGTACTCACTTCTTTTCTACTGTACTCTACTCTACTCAACTCTACACTACTATACTCACCTCTAATCTACTGAACTCTACTCACCTCTGCTCTACTGTACTGTACTCTACTGTACTCTACTGTACTCACTTCTTTTCTACTGTACTCTACTGTACTCTACTCACCTCTACTCTACTGTACTCACCTCTACTCTACTGTACTCACCTCCACTCTACAGTACTCTACTATACTGGACTCCACTGTACTCACTTCTTTTCTACTGTACTCTACTGTACTCTACTCTACTCACCTCTACACTACTATACTCACCTCTAATCTACTGAACTCTACTCACCTCTGCTCTACTGTACTGTACTCTACTGTACTCTACTGTACTCACTTATTTTCTAATGTACTCTACTGTACTCACCTCTACTCTACTATACCCACCTCTAATATACTGTACTCTACTGTACTCTACTGTACTCTTCTCAACTGTACTCACCTCTACTCTACTGAACTCTACTCTACGGTACTGTAACCTACTCTACTCTACTGTACTGTAACCTACTCTACTCTAATCTACTGTACTCACCTCTACTCTACTGTACTCACCTCTACTCTACTGTACGCTACTCTACTGTACTCACCTCTTCTACTGTACTCTACTCTACTGTACTCTACTGTACTCACCTCTACTCTGCTGTACTCTACTGTACTCTACTGTACTCACTTGTTTTCTACTGTACTATACTCTACTGTACTCACCTCTACTCTACTATACTCACCTCTAATCTACTGTACTATGCTCCCCTCTACTCTACTGTACTCACCTCTACTCTACTGTACTCTACAATACTATACTGTACTCACCTCTGCTCTATTGTACTCACCTCTACTCTACTGTACTCACCTCTACTCTACTGTACTCACCTCTACTCTTCTGTACTCTACTCTACTGTACTCACATCTTCTACTGTACTCTACTCTACTTTACTCTACTGTACTCACCTCTACTCACCTCTAGTCTACTGTACTATACTCACCTCTACTGTACTCTACTGTACTCACCTCTACTCTACTGTACTCTACTGTACTCTACTCACCTCTACTCTACTATACTCACCTATAGTCTACTGTACTATACTCACCTATAGCCTACTGTACTATACTCACCTCTACTGTACTCACCTCTACTCTACTATACTCACCTCTAATCTACTGTACTATACTCACCTCTACTCAACTGTACTCTACCCTACTGTACTCTACAATACTATACTGTACTCACCTTTACTCTACTGTACTCACCTCTACTCTGCTGTATTCTACTGTGCTCTACTGTACTCACTTCTTTTCTACTGTACTCTACTCTACTGTACTCACCTCTACTCTACTATACTCAGCTCTAATCTACTGTACTATACTCACCTCTACTGTACTCTTCTGTACTCACCTCTACTTTACTCGCCTCTACTCACCTCTTTTCTACTGTACTATTTTGTACTCACCTCTACTCTACTGCACTGTACTCACCTCTACTCTACTGTACTCACATCTACTCTACTCTACTGTACTGTACTCTACTCTACTCACCTCTTCTTTACTGTACTCACCCCTTCTTTACTCTACTGTACTCACATCTATTCTACTCTACTCTACTGTACTCACCTCACCTCTACTGTCCTGTACTCTACTCTACTCTACTGTACTGTACTGTACTCTACTCTACTCTACTCTACTGTACTCTACTGTACTCTACTGTACTCTACTCTACTGTACTCACCTCTTCTTTACTGTACTCTACTCTACTTTACTCTACTGTACTGTACTGCACTCTACTGTACTGTACTGTACTCTACTCTATTGTACTCTGTTGTACTGTACTGTACTGTACTGTGCTCTACTCTACTCTACTGTACTCAACTCTACTCTACTGTACTCTATTCTACTGTACTCTACTCTACTCTGCTCACCTCAACTGTACTGTACTGTACTCTACTGTACACACCTCTACTCTACTCACCTCTACTCTACTGTACTCTACTCACCTCTACTGTACTGTACTGTACTCACCTCTACTGTACTCGCCTTTACTGTACTCGCCCCTACTCTACTCTACTCACCTCTACTGTACTCGCCCCTACTCTACTGTACTCTACTCACCTTTACTGCACTCTACTGTACTCCACTCTACTCTACTGTACTCACCTCTACTCTACTCACCTCTACTCTACTGTACTCTACTAACCTCTACTGTACTGCACTCTACTCCACTCACCTCTACTCTACTCTACTCTACTGTACTCACCTCTACTGTACTCGCCTCTACAGTACTCGCCCCTACTCTACTCTACTCTACTCACCTCTACTGTACTCAACCCCAACTGTACTCTAACTCTACTGTACTCACCTCTACTCTACTCGACCCTACTCTACTGTACTCTCCCCTACTCTAATGTACTCGCCCCTGCTCTACTGTACTCGCCCCTACTCTACTCAAACTCGACTGTACTCGCCCCTACTCTACTGTACTCACCTCTACTCTACTCAAACTCTACTGTACTCACCCCTACTCTACTGTGCTCACCTCTACTCTACTGTACTCTACTCTACTCTGCTCACATCTACTCTACTGTACTCACCTCTACTCTACTGTACTGTACTCTATTCTACTGTACTCTACTGTACTCGCCCCTACTCTACTGTACTCACCTCTACTGTACTCTACTGTACTCACCTCTACTCTACTCTACTCTACTCTACTCTACTCTACTCTACTGTACTCTACTCTACTCTACTCACCTCTTCTTTACTGTACTCACCTCTTCTTTACTGTACTGTACTGTACTGTACTCTACTCACATCTATTCTACTATACTCTACTGTACTCACCTCACCTTTACTGTACTGTACTGTACTGTACTGTACTGTACTGTACTGTACTCTACTCTACTCTACTCTACTTACCTCTACTTACCTCTACTGTACTCACCTCTACTGTACTCGCCCCTACTGTACTCTACTCTACCCTACTCTAATGTACTCGCCCCTACTCTACTGTACTCACCTCTACTCTACTCAAACTCTACTGTACTCGCCCCTACTCTACTGTACTCACCTCTACTCTACTGTACTGTACTCAACTCTGCTCTACTGTACTGTACTGTACCGTACTGTACTCTACTCTACTGTACTCACCTATACTCTACTCACCTCTACTCTACTGTACTCTACTCTACTCTTCTCACCTCTACTCTACTGTACTGTACTGTACTCACCTCTACTGTACTCACCTCTACTCTACTCAAACTCTACTGTACTCGCCCCTACTCTACTGTACTCACCTCTACTCTACTGTACTGTACTCAACTCTGCTCTACCGTACTGTCCTCTACTCTACTGTACTCTACTCTACTCTACTCACCTCTACTCTACTCACCTCTACTCTACTCTACTGTACTCTACTCACCTCTACTGTACTCGCCCCTACTCTACTCAAACTCTACTGTACTCGCCCCTACTCTACTGTACTCACCTCTACTCTACTGTACTCGCCCCTACTCTACTCAAACTCTACTGTACTCGCCCCTACTCTACTGTACTCACCTCTACTCTACTCAAACTCTACTGTACTCGCCCCTACTCTACTCAAACTCTACTGTACTCGCCCCTGCTCTACTGTACTCTACTCACCTCTACTGTACTCTACTGTACTCACCTCTACTCTACTCTACTCTACTCTACTGTACTCTACTCTACTCTACTCTACTCACCTCTTCTTTACTGTACTCACTTCTTCTTTACTGTACTGTACTGTCTGTACTCTACTCACATCTATTCTACTCTACTCTACTGTACTCACCTCACCTCTACTGTACTGTACTGTACTCTACTGTACTGTACTCTACTGTACTCTACTCTAGGGTACTCTACTCTACTGTACTCTACTCTACTGTACTCTACTCTACTGTACTCTACTCTACTGTACTCTATTGTACTGTACTGTACTGTGCTCTACTCTACTCTACTCTGCTGTACTCACCTATACTCTACTCACCTCTACTCTACTCTACTGTACTCAACTCTACTGTACTCACCTCTACTGTACTCGCCCCTACTATACTCTACTGTACTCTACTCACCTCTACTGTACTCACCTCTACTGTACTCACCTCTACTCTACTCGCCCCTACTCTACTGTACTCTCCCCTACTCTACTTTACTCACCCCTACTCTACTGTACTCGCCCCTACTCTACTCAAACTCTACTGTACTCGCCCCTACTCTACTGTACTCACCTCTACTCAAACTCTACTGTACTCGCCCCTACTCTACTGTACTCACCTCTACTCTACTGTTCTGTACTCTACTGTACTGTACTGTACTCTACTGTACTCTACTCTACTCTACTGTACTCTACTGTACTCACCTCTACTCTACTGTACTGTACTCAACTCTGCTCTACTGTACTGTACTGTACCGTACTGTACTCTACTCTACTGTACTCACCTCTACTCTACTGTACTCTACTCTTCTCACCTCTACTCTACTGTACTGTACTGTACTGTACTGTACTCACCTCTACTCTACTCTACTCACCTCTACTCTACTCACCTCTACTCTACTCTACTGTACTCTACTCATCTCTACTGTACTCACCTCTACTCTACTCAAACTCTACTGTACTCGCCCCTGCTCTACTGTACTCTACTCACCTCTACTGTACTCTACTGTACTCTACTCTACTCTACTCTACTGTACTCACTTCTTCTTTACTGTACTGTACTGTCTGTACTCTACTCACATCTATTCTCCTCTACTCTACTGTACTCACCTCACCTCTACTGTACTGTACTCTACTCTACTGTACTATACTCTACTGTACTCTACTCTAGGGTACTCTACTCTACTGTACTCTACTCCACTGTACTCTACTCTACTCTACTCTACTGTACTGTACTCTACTCTACTCTACTCTACTCTACTCCACTGTACTCTATTGTACTGTACTGTACTGTGCTCTACTCTACTCTACTCTACTGTACTCACCTATACTCTACTCACCTATACTCTACTCACCTCTACTGTACTCACCTCTACTGTACTCACCTCTACTGTACTCGCCCCTACTCTACTGTACTCTCCCCTACTCTACTTTACTCACCCCTACTCTACTGTACTCGCCCCTACTCTACTCAAACTCTACTGTACTCTACTCTACTGTACTCTACTCTACTGTACTGTACTCACCTATACTCTACTCACCTATACTCTACTGTACTGTACTCTAGTAGAGTAGAGTACAGTAGAGTAGAGGTGAGCACAGTAGAGTACAGTAGAGTAGAGTACAGTAGAGTACAGTACAGTACAGTAGAGTTCATTCTACTCATTCTACTGTACTCTACTGTACTCGCCTCTACTCTACTGTACTGTACTCTACTCTGCTCACCTCTACTCTACTGTACTCACCTCTACTCTACTCAACTCTGCTCTATTGTACTGTACTGTACTCTACTCTACTCTACTGTACTCACCTATACTCTTCTCACCTCTACTCTACTGTACTGTACTGTACTGTACTGACCTCTACTCTACTGTACTCACCTCTACTCTACTTACCTCTACTGTACTCTACTGTACTCTACTCTACTTACCTCTACTGTACTCGCCTCTACTGTACTCGCCTCTACTGTACTCGCCCCTACTCTACTCAAACTCTACTGTACTCGCCCCTGCTCTACTGTACTCACCTCTACGCTACTGTACTCTACTGTACTCTACTCGCCTCTCAGTGACAGCCTTGAGCAGCTCTCTATCCGTCTCCGCCTGCGTCTCTCTCTAGCCCCGTTTATACCTGGTTCTAACTTGTATCCTGATCTTGTCCACATTCTGATTGTCTACACCTGTTTAAAAACGTGGGCACAATCAAAACACACATTGTGATCAGATCATCCTGCCCATCTCCAGAGGTAGTCAGACACCATTGTGTCTGTATATTTGTAGAGAGATCCGGACAGAGAAATCATTCAAATCGTCATTATTCCTCCCTCTAAAATAATTGACAGGTGGCGCCATTGACTGATAACATCAATATGTGTCTTACAATATATCAATTATTATTATTTTGAAAGAATTGCTGTGAAAGAATTTGTGTAAAGAAAGGGACCAGGAAATCTGGACACAATGCAGACACAGTGGACAGATAACAGACACATTTTGATATCATGTGTAGACACTTTCCTGGAAATCAGGTCACAATCAGAATGTAGACAAGATCAGGACAAAGGACGAATGTTAGCACCAGGTTTAAATGGGGCCTCTCTCTCTCCTCTCCTTCAAGAGAGACGGGAGGGGGGGGGGGTCAAGTGTACCCCTCAAACAAACATGAAAAAAGAGGTTCAGCTAAGATGGATACCCATGCAGAGCACCTTGCCAAACCTTTTAACCACTGCTACTTTTCTTAACCACAGGTCATCAAGAGAGACAGGCAGAAAAGAGGGAGGGGAGAGAGTGAGTGAAAAGAAAGCGAGGCATGGAAAGAAGTGAGTAAAAAGAAATGGACAGAAAGCTGTGGATGCAGGGAATGGATTTGGAGAGGACTTGGCCTTGGTGAGTTTAGATTACAGGACTCCGTAAGAGGCACTCCATCTCTATCTGAGCAATAGATTATTCTCCCCGTATCTGACCCACAGCCATTCACTTGACATGTGGGAACAAGGCCATTTAGGCTGCTGCTGCTGCTACATAACAACACATACAAACAGAGGCCTGTATAATGCAGACAAGACCCTGAAGATACTGAACTAAATGCATATACAAATGACACTACGAGCCATAAACTTTCCTCAGACAGGATGCTGCTCATTCTGCCACATACATTGTTATCAGGGCAGACGTCTCTGCTCAGGAGACGGAGACAACCAGAGACAACAGGGGCTGGAGACATGAGACGATAATGAATGACAGAGTCTGGAGACAGAGAGAGATAGAGACTGAGATGTAGTGAGGGGGAAGTGAGAAAGAGGGTATAAGGGCTGGAGACCTTGGAGGCAATCAGTTCCTATGCAAGTATGCCACCTGCTGGTAGAAAAGTGAAGCGACTGTCTGCAAATATATATATATGCCCCCCCCCCCAAAAAACATTTCCCTCAAATAAATATAAATAAAAAATATTTATCAATTTGATGCATATAGACATGGAATGATCATGATAGCCAAAACGGGGCATTACAATCCTGTGACGTTGCAATCTATACATATTCCTGACCAACATATAGCATGAACCCTCATATACAGGAATCTATTAACATAACCATACACACATACAGAACCTCACAATCATCTGATACTTTCATTTCCATTCACTGTATATCAAGATCAAAGGAGGAGGAGGGAAGGAGAGGGGGATGGAGGAGGGGAGGAGAGGCGAGGGGGATGGAGGAGGGGGGAGAGGGAGGATGGGAGGAGAGAAGGAGGGGAGGAGAGGGGAGTGGAGGATGGGAGGAGGGCAGGAGAGGGGGATGGAGGAGGGGAGGAGAGGAGAGGGGGATGGAGGAGGGGAGGCGAGGATAGGGAGGACGGGAGGAGAGGGGGTGGAGGATGGGAGGAGAGAAGGAGGGGAGGAGAGGAGATGGGGGTGGAGGAAGGGAGGGGAGAAGGAGGGGAGGAGAGGGGGGTGGAGGAAGGGAGGAGAGAAGGAGGGGAGGAGAGGAGAGGGGGTGGAGGAAGGGAGGGGAGAAGGAGGGGAGGAGAGGGGGGTGGAGGAAGGGAGGAGAGGGGTAGAAGAAAGGGGGCAGAAAGAAAAAAAAGCCTGGAAATGATTCAATCGCTCCACAAATGGATTTGTCATATAGAACCAGTCTCTCTGATCCTGATGGGTACACAGCTGGAGGACTGCTAATTGGAGAGGGGAGACGGGGAATGAGACAGGAAGGAGAGAGGAGAGGAGAGGAGAGGAGAGGAGAGGAGAGGACCTTGCTTGAAAGTAAACATATTCCAAGTATCAATAGGGTGCACTCTGACACAGAGGCTAACGGGAGGCCTGATTTAGGAGAGACCTGGGGAAATGTAACAAATCAATTACATTTTATTTGTTGCATGCTTCGTAAACCACAGTGAAATGTTTACTTTTTCAACAACGCAGAGTTAAAGATAAAATAAATACAGAGAAATTGAGATAGGAAGAATACGTATAGAGTGAATAACGAATAACAATGACAAGCAGAATATAACATATATATATATCTATACATAGGGAGTAGAATATAACATGGCTTTATATAGGGAGTAGAATATAACATGGCTTTATATAGGGAGTAGAATATAACATGGATGTATATAGGGAGTAGAATATAACATGGCTGTATATAGGGAGTAGAATATAACATGGATATATATAGGGAGTACCAGTACTGAGGAGATGTGAAAGGGTGTGAGATAATTGAGGTAGCTATGTACATATAGGTAGCCTTAAAGTGACTAGGCAACAGGATAGATAATAGAGAATAGCCATTTGATTAGCTACAGTGAGCTCCAAAAGTATTGGGACAGTGACCATTGTTCTGTTGTATTGGTTCTGTACTCAACTTTGGATTTGAAATCATACAGATTCTTTTGTGTGCAATAGAAATGAATGGAAAATCATGTAATATGTCATTTTAGAGTCACTTTTGTTGTAAATAAGAATAGAATATGTTTCTAAACACTACTACATTAATGTGGATGCTACCATGATTACAGATAGTCCTGAATGAATCGTGAATAATGATGAGTGAGAAAGTTACAGACACACAAACATCATACCCCCAAGACAAGCTAACCTCTCACCATCACAATAACAGGGGAAGTTAGCATTTTATATCATACCCCCAAGACATGCTAACCTCTCACCATCACAATAACAGGGGAAGTTAGCATTTTATATCATACCCCCAAGACATGCTAACCTCTCACCATCACAATAACAGGGGAGGTTAGCATTTTTGGGGGGTATGATATTTATGCGTCTGTAACTTTCTCACTCATCATTATTCACGAATCATTCAGTATTTTCCGTTATCATGGTATTATCCACATTAATGTAGAAGTGTTAAGTAACATATTCATTTCTTATTTACAAAAAAGGGACAACAAAATGACAATACATTATTTACCATTAATTTCTATATTCAGAAACACACATGGGAAATAGGTATTGTGGGATACCAGGGCTGTTACCTACGACCAAAATACAGACAGACAGACACAGATAAACAGACACCTCTCCCCCCCTCCCTGTCCATCCCTCCCACCATGTTTCTTTTGTGCGGTTCATTGTAACAGTTTTGTCTAGGCCATATGGAGGGCTTACAGAGCTGAACCTTTGTCCCAGGGTCACGGAGGTCACAGGGATTGTGTTCAAGGCTAATTCCTCCTTTCACTGACTCTAGATCTGAGTCTATAATGATCCGACCAGCACAGCACAGGGGATTTGGGTTGGATCTGACACCTACAGGGAGGGAGGGAGGGAGGGAGGGAGGGAGGGAGGGAGGGAGGGAGGGAGGGAGGGAGGGAGGGAGGGGGAAAACCACATAGGGATGACATCTTCAGATTAAACATTGTAGCCACTCCTTTCACAGCTGGGATCAATTGATATCCTGATGATACAGAACCAGGAGACATCCTAGAAAACCCTCCTCCCCTCACACTTTCCCACCTCAGTTTGGACCAACATTATCAAAAAAGAAAGAAAGAAAGAAAGAAAGAGAGAGCGAGACAGAGAGAGAGGGAGAGGGAGAGAGAGAGAGAGAGAGAGCGAGAGAGAGAGAGAAAGAGAGAGAAAGAGAGAGAGAGAGAAAGAGAGAGAGAGAGAGAGCGAGCGAGAGAGAGAGCGAAAGAGAGAAAGAGAGAGAGAGAAAGAGAGAAAGTGAATTTATTGAAGAGAAAGTATTGGTTTCTGTGACATTAATAGTGCTCATGAGACCATGTTTACCCTCCGTGGTTCAGAGTTAGGTTTACTACAGGATCACCACCATCACAAAGCAGAGGACAGAGAAGGGAAAAACTTTGTTTTATTATTATTTTACATTCTGCTACTATTACTACAACTCAGTTCCATGTACACTGAGTGTACAAAACATGAGGAACATTCGTCGTGGCATGGACAAGGTGTGGAAAGCGTTCCTCAGGGATGTTGGCCCATGTTGACTCCAATCCTTCCCACAGTTGTGTCAAGTTGGCTGGATGTCCGGCAGGTAGCCTAGTGGTTAGAGCCTAGTGGTTAGAGCCTTGTGGTTAGAGCCTTGTGGTTAGAGCCTAGTGGTTAGCGCCTAGTGGTTAGAGCCTAGTGGTTAGAGCCTTGTGGCTAGAGCCTTGTGGTTAGAGCCTAGTGGTTAGAGCCTAGTGGTTAGAGTCTTGTGGTTAGAGCCTAGTGGTTAGAGCCTAGTGGTTAGAGCCTTGTGGTTAGAGCCTTGTGGTTAGAGCCTTGTGGTTAGAGTGTTGGGCTGGTAACAGAAAGGTTGCTGGATGGAATCCCTGAGCTGACAAAGTAAAAATGAGTCATTCTGCCCCTGAACAAGGCAGTTAACCCACCGTTCCCAACGTGCCGAAGACATGGATGTCGAGTATGGCAGCCCGCCGCACCTCTCTGATTCTAAGGGGTTGGGTTAAATGCAGAAGGTGTTCAGTTGTACAGCTGATTAGGTATCCCCCTTTCCCTTTGAGTGGTGGACGCATGGGAAACCTTTGAGCGAGTAAAACCCAGCAGCGTTGCAGTTCATGACACAAACCGGTGCGCCTGTCACCTACTACCAGACCCTGTTCAAAGGCACTTAGATCTTTCGTCTTTCCCATTCACCTTCTGAATGGCACACACACACAATCCATGTCTCAAGGCTTAAAAATCCTTATTTAACCTGTCTCCTTCCCCTCATCTACACTGATTGAAGTGAATTTAACAGGTGGCATCAACAAGGGATCATAGCTTTCATCTGGATTCACCTGGTCAGTCTATATCATATTCCTAATGTTTTGTCCACCCAGTGTAAATTGTAATAGGTTATAGAGTAAAACATGTAGTCACCAATTCAAGGTAAATCTTACCAGATGTATATATAATATTGTAGATGTAGTTTTGAATGGATAAGTCCGTTTCAATGAGCCACCCCCCCAAAAAAACATACTTGCTTTTTCAAAATGTTGTATTTTTATCCATTTCCCTATATGCCTCTTTCCCAATTTCAATCTCTTTCTTCTCCTCCCTTGGAAAGCGCCGAGCTATCATTGAAATTAAATGACCGTTCTCAAGGACCTTTTCTCTTCTCTTCTCCAGTGGTGTCATTAGGCCTGGGCTTCCGGGGCTTCAGCCCCAGATGTTTTTGGTCCAGCCCTGAACAGCACTGGTTTGATGTCACTGTCATCAGTCAGCAAAACGCCTGTCACTCAGTCAGAGTACAGAGCAAACGTGGATATTCAGAATATCTTCCAAAAGAGAGGCAATAAAAAGCCAGCAGGTCACAGGTCGAGCAGGTCGTCGATCGAGCAGGTCGAGGCAGCAGTGAATGAGGTGAACGGGGCAGAACAGCCAGAAAGTCGAAGTGCAGCAGCAGCAGCAGAGTTATCCACAGATGTGTGTACAGTAGGGCTGGTGGTAGCTAACAGGCTACTCTCACCTCAGCATAAGGGTTGGTGGTAGCTAACTGGCTACTCTCCCTCATCTACAAGACCCTGCTAGGTAAAGTCCCCCCTTATCTCAGCTCGCTGGTCACCATAGCATCTCCCACCTGTAGCACACGCTCCAGCAGGTATATCTCTCTGGTCACCCCCAAAACCAATTCTTTCTTTGGCCGTCTCTCTTTCCAGTTCTCTGCTGCCAATGACTGGAATGAACTACAAAAATCTCTGAAACTGGAAACACTTATCTCCCTCACTAGCTTTAAGCACCAACTGTCAGAGCAGCTCACAGATTACTGCACCTGTACATAGCCCACCTATAATTTAGCCCTATCAACTACCTCTTTCCCAACTGTATTTAATTTATTTATTTATTTTGCTCCTTTGCACCCCATTATTTTTATTTCTACTTTGCACATTCTTCCATTGCAAAACTACCATTCCAGTGTTTTACTTGCTATATTGTATTTACCTTGCCACCAAGGCCTTTTTTTGCCTTTACCTCCCTTCTCACCTCATTTGCTCACATTGTATATAGACTTGTTTATACTTTATTATTGACTGTATGTTTGTTTTACTCCATGTGTAACTCTGTGTTGTTGTATCTGTCAAACTGCTTTGCTTTATCTTGGCCAGGTCGCAATTGTAAATGAGAACTTGTTCTCAACTTGCCTACCTGGTTAAATAAAGGTAAAATAAAATAAAAATAAAAAAAATAAGGGCTGGTGGTAGCTAACTGGCTACTCTCACCTCAGCATAAGGGTTGGTGGTAGCTAACTGGCTACTCTCACCTCAGCATAAGGGTTGGTGGTAGCTAACTGGCTACTCTCACCTCAGCATAAGGGTTGGTGTTAGCTAACTGGCTACTCTCCCTCAGCATAAGGGCTGGTGGTAGCTAACTGGCTACTCTCACCTCAGCATAAGGGTTGGTGTTAGCTAACTGGCTACTCTCCCTCAGCATAAGGGTTGGTGGTAGCTAACTGGCTACTCTCCCTCAGCATAAGGGTTGGTGGTAGCTAACTGGCTACTCTCACCTCAGCATAAGGGTTGGTGGTAGATAACTGGCTACTCTCACCTCAGCATAAGGGTTGGTGGTAGATAACTGGTTACTCTCACCTCAGCATAAGGGTTGGTGGTAGCTAACTGGCTACTCTCCCTCAGCATAAGGGTTGGTGGTAGCTAACTGGTTACTCTCCCTCAGCATAAGGGTTGGTAGTAGCTAACTGGCTACTCTCACCTCAGCATAAGGGTTGGTGGTAGCAAACTTGCTACTGTGAGGTTCTGTGTTATACACTATAGCCCTTACCATATCGTATGTGATGGAATATTATTTGCTGTTGGCTTGTGTGGGTATATGTGTTATGCAACATAGCTGACTTGAGACATTGTTAACAGTTTCAGGGCCATGGGCCTTTCTCATGATGGAAAAATACAGAATAACATGAAGACAAGAACTGTGCAATGAGTTGTGGGGGCACATTCAGAACGTAGTGTTGCGAGAACAAACGGTCTTTTGTTAGATAACAGGAGCCAGGTGTGAGATAACTGTATTGAGTGTGTGAGTGCCTAGATATTCTACACAACTACAACGACTGACCGC
Source organism: Oncorhynchus mykiss (assembly GCF_013265735.2). Classification (NCBI taxonomy): domain Eukaryota; kingdom Metazoa; phylum Chordata; class Actinopteri; order Salmoniformes; family Salmonidae; genus Oncorhynchus; species Oncorhynchus mykiss. The sequence goes on from NC_048589.1 coordinate 36,003,444, forward strand.
TGAAGCGCCTAGGAGGCTGGGACCAGCTCGTGCGCCAACAATCAACGATAGGCTGGATGAGTTTAAACCACGCCCAGTCTCTACTCTGACAGGCCGGCTCGGAAGCAGGAACTACTTCTGTCAAGAGTATATTACAATATCTTTGTCAGGAACAAGTCAGTTCTCTGTTTGCCTTGCGAGGTGTGACAGATAGCCCGTATATACGAAAATTGCATTTACCACTTATTGCTTAGCTAATAAAAAAGACATAGCATACAATTGGTGACTCAGTGTCATACTTATCCTGATACCGCTCAGCATCCTTAAGCTATAGTGTGTCAGTCAGAATTATTTAACAGTACAGTTAGTGAATGGGAAAGCTAAGGATGTTAACTTAAGTCATGATATTAGCAAAAGTGTTTAATTCCAGCAAGTTTCTGTAGCTAGCTTGGCTGGCTAGCCACTTCAGTAGCTACTGCCTGGCTAGCCACTTCGGTAGCTACTACCTGGCTAGCCACTTCGGTAGCTACTACCTGGCTAGCCACTTCGGTAGCTACTACCTGGCTAGCCACTTCGGTAGCTACTACCTGGCTAGCCACTTCGGTAGCTACTACCTGGCTAGCCACTTCGGTAGCTACTACCTGGCTAGCCACTTCGGTAGCTACTACCTGGCTAGCCACTTCGGTAGCTACTACCTGGCTAGCCACTTCGGTAGCTACTACCTGACTAGCTAGCTGAGACTGAAGAGATGAGAGAACGTTTTGTGACTGAAGCGCATATTTTCTTACAGTGACACAGTTCCCCCCCAGTGGACTGAAGCAGAACTTTACTACATTATATTTAACCCTGTTAAAATTAACAATGTTGAGGTGGTAGAACCGACAAAATGAAAGGAATCACAGACGTTTTATAACCAATTCCATTCTACAGGTAAAATCCATGGCTCATATCTGTTTTTTCCATAAAGGCTATATAACAATTTGTAAACTGAGTTTTGTGACTTACCTCAAACCAACTATAAATTGTAGAAATGCATACATAAATATTGAAATAATTTAATGAGAAGACTAAAAGGTGTGCAACATGAAAATATTGACTAATTTCCATTGCGTCATTTCTTGGCGGCCACTAACTAGCCAGGCTCTCCAAAGTGAGGTCGCACACCAGCCAGCAGAAGCTAATTGACTCAATAATTTGTCTAACTCTTCCGACCTGTGAATACACACACAAGACAGCCACATCAAACCACACCCTGAAACCAAATCACAGTTGGATTCAGTTATGGATGTGAGCATTTTTTACTGAACCAAATCTAAAACAGGGCCAAATCAGGAAGGGCAGTTGCCCTTTAAAACTAACTAATTAAATGTTGCACCACTATTTTGCTACCTTTCTGATGAGGAGGAGGAGGACAGCAGGTCAGTGGAGCACTGAGAACAGCAGCAGCCAGGGGCAACTGGTAGGGAAGAGGATGACTTGGGTGACAATGATACAGGCCCAAAACACTACCCCAGTATCCCTTTAACCGTTTTGGATTGCAAAACTAAAGATACACACCAGACAAGACACAGAGCCAGCAACAGAAGAATAGGATATGATGGAGAGAGACACCAGAAGAACAGAACAGGCCATAACAGAAGAATAGGATATGATGGAGAGAGACACCAGAAGAACAGAACAGGCCATAACAGAAGAATGGGATATGATGGAGAGAGACACCAGAAGAACAGAACAGGCCATAACAGAAGAAGGTAGACAGAGCAGACAGTAACAAACTAGAACCTGAGAAAGCAACAGACAAGACACAGACAGCACTAGACAAGACACCGAGAAAGTGACAAAAGAGGGCAGATGGAGAAATAACAGAGAATGGTTTAGCACGCAGTAGACTGTATCACTTAAAACTGCTCTATAGATTCTAATTAGTTGTACAGGTGAAATACAGACAGTGGAGATGTAAAACATATATTACAAAGAATTTGCAGGTGAGGTGAAAAAGTTAGTGAAATGATCATTAAAACAAGTGTTTATACTAAGAGACAGCAACAGAAGAGGGAAGACAAGAGAGACAGCAACAGACGACACAGAGAAAGAGATGGAGAGGGGCAGAGGAGGGGTGAACACAGTACACTGTATCACTTAAGGCTGCTCTATGGATTCTAATTACTGCAATGTGTGTGTATGTGTGTGTGTGTGCGTGTGAGTGAGTGAGTGAGTAAGTGAGTGAGTGAGTGAGTGAGTGAGTGAGTGAGTGAGTGAGTGTGTTTGGGTACTGTGGGATTATTTAATCAATTTAGATAATTGGACAGGTCAGAGTCTGTTTGAAGATGTTGAGTGGTTTTTGGCAATACACTGTAGACGTATGTGTTCCAGAATAAAGAGAGCCCACAGTAGCAACAGTAATTGAGTACTGGCAGTGTCTGCTGTGGATGGTGGGAAGGTGCAAGTTTTCAGAAAAATATGTTCTAATCTTTCGATGTTTGGGCTAAGTCCCTAATGTCTTCAAATCCTACAAACGTACCTTCTCTTCTCTTCTTATCTCTTCTCTTGTCTTTTCATCTTCTCTTTTCTCGTCTCTTCCCTTCTCGTCCCACTTGTTGTATAGTGATCAGGGTCTGTAAGATGACAGCTGTCAGCTGTCTGTAAGATGACAGCTGTAAGATGACAGCTGAAAAACAGAGGCAAGTACTGGGTCTGGGTGAACCAAAAGCCAGAGCCTGGGTCGGGTTGTGAGATGAATCTTGCCAGGGCATAACAATCTCCACTGATCAGAAAGACCAGGTGAACCAGGCTAATGATGAGCACAATGAACACAGTTTTCACCTGTTAAGTATTGTATTTTCCAATCATTAGAAAAGAAAAGGAAGGCTACAAGGAAAGGATATAGCTATACTTTAGAGATGATTGAGAAAGATCCCAGGACCAGGCCTGCAGGACAGGGATCAGAGAGAGATGATGATCGAGAAACTCAACAAGACGAGGGAGACGAGAGGAGACGAGAGGAGAGGAGAGGAGAGGAGACAAGAGGAGACGAGAGGATAGGATAGGAGAGGAGAGGAGAGGAGCCATGCAATCTCCATAGAAAAATATTGGCAGTAGAATGGCCTTACTGAAGAGCTCAGGGACTTTCAATGTGCCACCGTCATAGGATGCCACCTTTCCAACAAGTCAGTTTGTAACATTTATGCCATGCTCGAACTGCCCCGGTCAACTGTAAGTGTTGTTATTGTGAAGTGGAAACGTCTAGGAGCAACAACGGCTCAGCCATGAAGTGGTAGGCCACACAAGCTGACAGAAAGGGTCCGCTGATTGCTGAAAATTGTCTGTCTGTCCTCAGTTGCAACACTCACTACCAAATTCAAAACTGCCTCTGGAAGCAACATCAGTACAAGAACTGTTCGTCGGGAGCTCCATTAAATTAATTTCCATTGCTGAGCAGCTGCACACAAGCCTAAGATCACCATGCGTAATGTCAAGCGTACGCTGGAATGGTCTAAAGCTCGCCGCCATTGGACTCTGAAGCAGTGGAACCTATTCTCTGGAGTTATGAATCACACTTCACAAATCTAGGTTTGGCGGGGGCCAGGAGAACGCTACCTGCCCGAATGCCAAATGCAAAATGTAAAGTTTGGTGGAGGAGGACTAATGGCCTGGGGCTGTTTTTTATGGTTTGGGCTAGACCCTTTAGTTCCAGTGAAGGGAAATCTTAACTCTATAGCATACAATGACATTCTAGACGATTCTGTGCTTCCAACTTTGGGGCAACAGTTTGGGGAAGGCCCTTTCCTGTTTCAGCATGACAATGCCACCGTGCACAAAGAGAGGTCCATACAGAAATGGTGTGCCAAGATTGGTGTGAAACAACTTGACTGGCCTGCACAGAGCACTGACCTCAACCCAATCGAACACCTTTGGGATGAATTGGAACGCCGACTGCGAGCCAGGCCTAATCCCCCAACATCAGTGCCCAACCTCACTAATGCTCTTGTGGCTAAATGGAAGCAAGACCCTGCAGCAATGTTGCAAAGTCTAGTGGAAAGCCTTCCCAGAAGAGTGGAGGCTGTCATAGCAGCAAAGGGGAGACCAACTCCATGATTTTGGGATGAGAGTTTATGATCCCTTATTGATGTCTGTGTAGATGAAGGGGAGGAGACAGGTTAAAGAAGGATTGTTAAGCCTTGAGACAATTGAGACATGGATTGTGTATATGTTCCATTTAAAGGGTGAATGGGCATGACAAAAGATTTAAGTGCCTTTGAACGGGGTATGGTAGTAGGTGCCAAGCACACTGGTTTGAGTCAAGAACTGCAACACTGCTAGGTTTTTCACTCTCAACAATTTCCTGTGTGTATCAAGAATGGTCCACTACCCAAAGGACATCCACCCAACTTGACACAACTGTGGGAAGCGTTGGAACCAACATCCCTGTGGAGCACTTTCAACATATTGTAGAGTTCCTGCCCCGACAAACTGAGGCTATTCTGAGGGCAAGAAGGGGGTGGTACAACTCAATATTAGGAAGGTGTTCCTAATGTTTGGTACACTCAGTGAATACAGTG